>NC_134358.1:466376533-466439033 GCF_048569485.1 Anomaloglossus baeobatrachus
ATCATGAGCAAACTGTAGACGAGCCTTGACATGACGCTTTGAAAGTAAAGGTACCTTACGGGCTCGTCTGGAACGGAGACCATTGCGGTGGAGTACGTTACTTATGGTATTGACTGAAACCAATGTCCCCACTGCCATGAGATCTTCCCGGAGCTCCTTCCTTGTTGTCCTTGGGTTAGCCTTGACTCTTCGGACAAGCCTGGCCTCGGCACGGGTGGAAACTTTCAAAGGCTGTCCAGGCCGTGGAAGGCTAACAGTAGTTCCATAAGCCTTCCACTTCCGGATGATGCTCCCAACAGTGGAGACAGGTAGGCCCAACTCCTTGAAAAGGGTTTTGTACCCCTTGCCAGCCTTGTGACCCTCCACGATCTTGTCTCTGATGGCCTTGGAATGCTCCTTTGTCTTTCCCATGTTGACCAAGTATGAGTGCTGTTCACAAGTTTGGGGAGGGTCTTAATTAGTCAGAAAAGGCTAGAAAAAGAGATAATTAATCCAAACATGTGAAGCTCATTGTTCTTTGTGCCTGAAATACTTCTTAATACTTTAGGGGAACCAAACAGAATTCTTGTGGTTTGAGGGGTTGAATAATAAATGACCCTCTGAATAAACTTTTCACAATTTAAAATAAAAAAGAAAAAAAGAAATAACATTCTTTTTTGCTGCAGTGCATTTCACACTTCCAGGCTGATCTACAGTCCAAATGTCACAATGCCAAGTTAATTCCGAATGTGTAAACCTGCTAAATCTGCAGGGGGTTGAATACTACTTGTAGGCACTGTATATTCTGTACAACTGAATATATTCAGTGATATTTATTGACACAGTTAGGGCGGCTTTGCACGTTGCGACATCGCACGTGCGATGTCGGTGGGGTCAAATCGAAAGTGACGCACATCCGGCGTCACTTTCGACATCGTACTGTGTAAATGCTAGATGATACGATGAACGAGTGCAAAAATGTTGTTATCGTATCATCGTTGCATTCACCGACATTTCCATAATGCCGGTGCCCGCGACAGGTACAATGTTGTTCCTCGTTCCTGCGGCAGCACACATCGCTGTGTATGAAGCCGCAGGAGCGAGGAACACCTCCTTACCTGCCGCCGGTGGCTATGCGAAAGGACAGAGGTGGGCGGGATGTTTACATCCTGCTCATCTCTGCCCCTCCGCCGCTATTGGCTGCCTGCCGTGTGACGTCGCTATGACGCCGCACGACCCGCCCCCTTAGGAAGGAGGCGGGTCGCCGGCCAGAGCGACGGTCGCAGGGCAGGTAAGTGTATGTGAAGCTGGCGTAGCGATAATTTTGGCTACGCCAGCTATCACACGATATCGTACCTACGACGGGGGCGGGGCCTATCCCGTGCGACATCGCAGCATCGGCTTGCGATGTCGCAACGTGCAAAGCCCGCCTAAATCACATATACACATTAAAATAAAAATATTTAAAGGACTTGTGCTAGACTTATTATTATTTTTGCATACGGGGCTAAAATCTCTTCCTGTTCATAGTGGTCAAGAACTGCTCCTGCTGGCGTTTCTGCAGATTCTCCTGACGTCATGTCGATAGTTTTTCTTCTGCTCTTTTGACATTGCTCCTCCACTGATGTCATGCTGATTTATAGCCGGCTCCCTGCTACCTGAATGTGGGGAGCAGTCTGTCATTCAGCATGACTTCTGCGATGATGCCCCGTCGACAGAGCAGAGCAGAAGAGAAGGTTCTGCTATGTTAACAAGAGGTGAAATGAAGCAGGGTGATTGCCGGCTGAGCTGGCAGAGATCGTAGTTAGCAACTAAATTGCAAGTTAGTTCGTAGGCCCATAAACAAAAATAATAAATGTCCTTGAAAACCTCTATAATCGTTCATTACATTCTCCTCCCCTGGAATACCACTTAATAATATTGCATACAATGCTCAAATAATTTTGTATTTGGTCTAAACTTGTAGAGTATCCAAATTATGCTATTGTACAGTACTCAAATACAACTGCAACACCACACCACATACAAATACAACCACCATGCAACGGCATATACAAACAGCAGAAGGCCCTTATTCAGATCATGTGTCTAAGACCACTAGCAACTAACTGTGACTATATGTGTGGTTATGTATACTTAAGGTCCTGCAATACCCTGCACATGAGGTAAGCAACATAGTGAATCAGCAGAACTATACTACATTACTAATTGTAGGTATTTGTTCATATTATTATTATTATTATTATTATTATTATACCTACTACATATTTGGATAGGATCTTGGAGATGGAAATATCCCTTTAAGCCTACCCTCTTCCCTGTCACACTGTCACGCTCGTCTCCCTGCATGTAGAGACCAGTGACAGTCTTTGGACTGGAGCCTCTCATATGGGTCTCTACGTTTAAATGGGTTTAGTTTCTCTTGGCACTGAAGTGGTTAAGTGTTAGTTTTTCTCTTGCATCCTTTCCAAGCAGTTATTTGCTGAACATTTTCAGTTGCATTCACTTTGTAGTCATGCCCTTCAGCTTTATATAGTGGTGTATCCCAGCAATCCCTGCTGAAGATACAAAGTTATTTGGTCTCTGGCCGCCTTGGAGGAAGGTTCTACAGTAGATGTTTCCTGTTCTCAGGCAATATCCTTTTGGGTATTGTTTTCCCTTGTTTGTCTTTTTTTCACTGGTGTGTTGTTAGTGCAGTATTGAACTCTAGTGAACCCCACCTGCCCCTTACTAGTCAGGTCTACCATAGGGTCTTTCGAGGGTTTCAGGTTCCTTTTCAGCAACAGTTGCAGAGACTGTATAGGTACTGGTGAGGAGAGGGGGGACAGCTCAGGTTAGGTTAGGAGGTGTCCGTCTACCCTCTCACGATTTCCAGGGTCTCCCGTTGTTTTTGTGTCCCCAGTGCCCCCCTTTTCTTGTGTTTTTGTTGTACATCAGATGCACATTGGTCTGAACGCACTTTGCCACCCTTACTACACCTGGCAAGCGTGACACACAGCCATGCATAGGCCGTCCGCCAACCTCCTCACACTAAGCTCTGATTATGTGTCATGAGTGATCTCTTCTGTTAAGCTCAGCGCCATCAAGGACTGAAGCTTTTTTACCATACATCTGTGAACATTTGTTAATAAAAATATATTAGTTCTCCATGTTTTTAATAAGAACACAGTGAACCATCATTTTCTTTTTCAAAGTGGCCTATCCCTTTAACTGCTCATCAAATTGTTTATACGAGAAGCTAGAACTTGTGCTTTTATTTATTCCTACTAAAGAGCTATTCATTTGGTTTGCAAATAGTATTCATGTTTCTGCCTTTCCATGAAATATATGCAGAACATTAAACTAGCACAAAAGCCTTGTGTGAAATACGAGCTGCATAGACTTTTTCATGTATATCACCTATTTCTGAACACATTCTAGATTCTCTTGGTTTTGCATTTTATCTTTTTGGGGTTATTTACATTAGTCAAAGTGTCAGCGTTAAAAGTGAGATAAAATACTATCTAGTTTTAATAGGCTAATTCATGTTCCTCCCAGAGTTGGTGATGGAGATGATCACTTTTCATTGCCGCTTCTCCCTAATCTCTGTCTTGTATAGTTCCACCATTCATACAGCAAATGTGATCTATCTTCAAAGAGTGGTATTGTTAATTGAAATGTAAAGCCTGCCTCCAGTATGGCTCTTGGCATGGTGAGATTAGATCCAGCCAAGATTGGCAGACAGTGATGCCATATATAGCGCATTCATATAGCAGAGATAATGACATACCATAATTTCTTTCATTAGTAGCTTATCCCAGATGAAAATTCGAGTTAAGTTTTTTCAATGCAATTTTAGTTCTAATACAATACAGTTCATTTAAGCCATTAATGTTATTTTTTTTTACTTGTCTATTTTAGTTCCACTTAAGGTTTTCCAAAGATGAAAGACGCAGCAAGTACTCAAAGAAAGGAAAAGGAAAAGTTAATTTTAAAGACAATGAGACTGATCGAAACAAGAAAAATGAAGAGCAGACAAAAGCTGATGATGTAGTAGACATACATGGAAACCACCAGTCAGATGCCAATATCTTACAAAAAAGTGATGGTCTTCAGGAGGATGTAATAACCCAACAAAATAAGGAGGTTGAAGAAACCCCATTATTGCCTAAAGAGAATTCATCTCTGCAAGTGGAAGGGTCAACTGAAAGCATAAAGGATGAAGAATCGAGCTGCACTGATGGGACTAAGACGATGGAAGAAGAGTTAGCTGATGGGGTTGTAGGTGATGGAAAGCAAGTAGAGGACAGTGCAGTCAAAGGTGATGTTGATACCCAACTGATGGAAAATCTCCTTGTTGAGGACACCAATTAGGACCTGTTACAAGACTTACAGAGCACTTTGAGACATGGATGATGTACATGCAGAGTATTATGCTTCAGTTCTTTCTGTACTATGACATCCTGAAGATTTAATGAGCCTATGGTAGCAGATAGTGAGAGAGAAAGTTGCAATCTTGGTAGTCAAAAGCAAACATCTTAGATTCTTTAAGAACCCACCATACAATCAAAACACAGGTCTTTTTGCCAAATGGTTAAAATGATAAAATCAGTAGGTAGAGAAGAACTGCAACTAGGTAGAATGGAATAGACATCATCAGAAGAGATATGGTGTTCTTGTACGCCTTTATAAATATTGAACAATATTCAACAGCCAGTATAGAAATATCATTTTTCTGATGATTCTGAGGGTGGTAGTATAGCAAAAGCTGGGACTTATTTATTACACCATCCCTAGAATATGGCCGTGATTTCAATTATCTAAAACAGGCTTAGCAATATTGAGCAGCTTAAAATAAAAGAGCGTGTAATGTTTCCCTCTTCATCACATTTTAGATATATTTATATAGATATATGAATGCTTAAATTATCTGCACAGGTGAAATTCAAAACTGTTTTGTATGCAGCGTTTTGCATATAGTTGCACTTCATATTATTTTGATATAGTTTTGTTTACTGTTTTGTACAAAGAGATATTCTGTATTGAAAAGATTTAGCTATCTGATATACCGAAACCGGTAATTATTGTTACATGCAGCCTTACAGCACATACTGTGTTTATTCTTTGTAGGAGGACTTTGTTATAATTAAAGCTTCAAATAACATTTTCCAAAAGCAGGAAAAAAAAAGAGCATTTTATTATCATTTTCATTACGTAATCCAAACTGGTGACAAACAAGTACAATTCAATCTGAAAATTTTTGAACCATGTGATCTCCAAAATGAAATCCTGTATTCTATGGAACCTAGATGGATTTACAGTATTTATATATTTAAGAAGGAATGTTATACTATCTGCAAACTGACACACGTTATTGAATTGGCCATGCACAAGCAATGGTCTATTCAGCCAACAGCTACAGTGCCTTGCGAAAGTATGCGGCTCCTTTGAATTTTTCAACCTTTTCCCACATTTCAGGCTTCAAACATAAAGATAAAATTTTTAATGTTATGGTGATGAATCAACAAGTGGCACACAATTGTGAAGTTGAACGAAATGTATTGCTTATGTTAAACGTTTTTAAAAAATAACTGAAAATTGGGGCGCGCAATATTATTTGGCCCCTTTAAGCTAATACTTTGTAGCGCCACCTATTGCTGCGATTACAGCTGCTTGGGGTATGTCTCTATCAGTTTTGCACATCAAGAGACTGAAATTCTTGCCCATTCTTCCTTTGCAAACAGCTGGAGCTGAGTGAGGTTGGATGGAGACCGTTTTTGAACAGCAGTTTTCAGCTTTTTCCACAGATTCTCGAATTGGATTCAGGTCTGGACTTTGACTTGGCCATTCTAACACCTGTATACGTTTATTTGTGAACCATTTCATTGTAGATTTTGCTTTATGTTTGGGATCATTGTCTTGTTGGAAGACAAATCTCTGTCTCAGTCTCAGGTCTTTTGCAGACTCCAACAGGTTTTCTTCAAGAATGGTCCTGAATTTGGCTCCATCCATCTTCCCATCAATTTTAACCATCTTCCCTGTCCCTGCTGAAGAAAAGCAACCCCAAACATTGACGCTACCACCACCATGTTTGACAGTGGGGATGGTATGTTCAGGGTGATGAGCTGTGTTGCTTTTACACCAAACATTGTTTGGCATTGTGCCCAAATAGTTTGATTTTGGTTTCATCTGACCAGAACACCTTCTTGCACATGTTTGGTGTGTCTCCCAGGCGGCTTGTGGTAAACGTTAAACATTACTTTTTATGGATATCTTAGAGAAATGTCTTTCTTCTTGCCACTCGTCCATAAAGGCCAGATATGTTCAGTGTATGACTGATTGTTGTAATATGGACAGACTCTCCCACCTCAGCTGTAGATCTCTGCAGTTCATCCAGAGTGATCATGGGCCTCATTGCTGCATCTCTGATCAGTCCTTGTTTGATATGAAAGTTTGGATGGACGGCCGGGTCTTGGTAGATTTGCAGTGGTATGATACTCCTTCCATTTCAATATCATCGCTTGCACAATGCTCTTTGGGATGTTTAAAGTTTTGGAAATCTTTTTGTAACTAATTCCGGCTTTAAACTTCTCCACAACAGTATCACGGATTTGCGTGTTGTGTTCCTTGGTCTTCATGATGCTATCTGCGCTTTAAACAGAACACAGACTATTACAGAGCAGGTGCATTTATTCAGAGACTTGATTACACACAGTGGCTTATATTTATCATCATCAGTCATTTAGGACAACATTGGATCATTCAGAGATCCTCATTGAACTTCTGGAGTGAATTTGCTGAAAACTAAAGGGTCCGAATAATATTGCACGCCCCAATTTTTAGTTATTTATTTTTTTAAAACGTTTAAAATAAACAATAAATTTTGTTCAACTTCACAATTGTGTCCCACTTGTTGTTGATTCTTCACCATTAAAATTTTTATCTTTGTTTGAAGCCTGAAATGTGGGAAAAGGTTGAAAAATTCAAGGGAGCCGAATACTTTCACCATGCACTGTATCTCTTCTGACTCCCCTATTTAGATTGGCTGGGACCGATTCATCAAGACTGGCTTTGTGCGTGCTCTACATCAGTCTTGCTAGGGTACACAATGCCAAACTCAAAGACACTAGCCACTTAAGGAAGTTGGTGCATCTCCTCTGTTGCATACTCTTCTGTGTGGCGTGCCAGAAATTCTAATCAAGTGTGCAAGTGTACACAATGCTGGCACTTTCAGTTAATTTGACTGTTGGATGTGGCCACACCCCTGATTATTCCTAGCTCCTCCCATTCCAATTTCCGCTGAAGCTGATTAAAACTGTGTGAACATGCCAAAATTCACAAAAATTCTTACATTTCTTGACTTTTCAAAGCTTTTACACCAGTTTTCTGGTCTAAAAGCTTCGATGAATCAGCCCCACTATTTTTTGGCTCAATAGGCAGAGAGGAGAAAGCTAATGCCACAACCACTGGATATGGCTTATCTCTTGCGAAAACAAGAGATTCAAGCATTGGCCGATCCTTATATCACCAATATCATCTGTGGAGGGAAAGATGAGAGGCTCCCATACACAATAGATGGTCAACCGGTCCCACTGAAATTGGCAGGTTCAGCTGAGATTTAGACCTTGTGCTGGACTTGAGGGGCAATGCATGATACAAAGGACATTAAAGACAGAATTTCTTTGTCCAGTGCCATCCATTCAGGCTTATGATCCTTTAAATAAATAAAATGTTTATTTTCCATGCTGTGCCAAGTTGATCAACAATTCACAACATAAAGTGGCACAGATACATAGACTACATTGTAATACATACATATAAGGTTATTATTACCTGAAAAGCATCCTAAAAAATTGATGTTATATTGAGATTAACGCATTTGAAAGAAAAAACTAAGAAAGAAAAGGTAAGAAAAACCTTGGAGACAATAAAATTACGTTATATATTCCCATTATCATTTTTTTTATATCTATATATTTTTGGTATGTAACACAGAAACATTGCCAGACATGCCATGGAAAGAGAACCAACTCGCAGGTAACAAGTTTGTAGACTGAAGCTTAAATATCTCAGGTCAGTGCCATCTCAATAAATAATCACCTGTTGGGGCATTACGTCACACAATCAGCGTAAAAAGGATTACTAATGTGATTTGCTTTTATATTTCTAAAAAGTTCAGTGATCTGTATGATGCTCCTGGTGATATTTTTCTAATGATGGAAATATGGGAATCACAGACTTTGGTTTAAGAAAAGATCAGAATTAGTTTTGCACAAAAGAAGTTTTAACTGGATAATATAATAACAAGATTCTCACACACAGCCCAAGACAATCAGAGGGAAGGAGATGGGATTTTATTTTATGGTGGACACACTGAGAGCGCTAAGTAACGTATACTACAATTTTCGTACAAATTTTTGCCAAAAAGTGGCATACATTGTGTGCGCCAAATGTATTTTTTAACTCCAACACATTCTCACTACGCAGATGTAAAAAGTATATAAAAAGAGATAATATAAAAATGCACCAGTTTTTTGCACTTTTGTTTTGGGTACAAAATACTGATGTAATGTACGCCAGCTCAAGAAGTGGTATAGTCTACCAAGATACGCCAAATTTATCATACAATGTATAGCACTGTGAGTAATTTAATATAATTTCTGCCTGTCTGGTCTAGTTTTATGCTGGATAAATTCGGACAGAATTAATAAATATGTATTATCGTATTCAAAAGAATATTCACATGAAAACGGCTTCATACTTTTGCTTCCCTTTGTCAAGAGACTTCGATAGGTTTACAATAGACAGACTTCAGTTACAGGTTGAGTTTAGATAAAACACTTGGGTCAAACAACTCAACCTCAACAAAACTGTCATTAATAATAACCAATTACATGGCATTACAACTTCAGAAATCATTGATAATTAGCTGTAGAAGCCATTGGATTTCTACATTACACGCCATAATCACACATGGGATCTATTAGGTCCTGATACCACCCCCGATATGTATGTAATTACTAATGAAGACATAAATATGTCAGCTATAGCATTCTATCTACACTGCGCATGTATAGGAAGATTGTGCGTATAGTAAAGAATACTACAGAATACCAATGTAGGCTCTCCAAGGAGCAAAGGTGTACTGGACGGTAAGTACTGAGTAGTAGATAGTGGACATGAGGAATTTAGGGAAAGCTAAGTTCAGAGCTCACTGCTGGTGCTCCATGTCCACAAACCAGAAGCTCATGAAGTGTTGCGGCACATGGAGCTAGAAATAGAATAAAGAAAAAAAATAGAACATTTTGTAGGTAATATATCTTTATTACAATTATAATTTAGCTTACCATGTTCCATATACACGTTTCACAATCTGGTTAACACCTAAAATCTTCTGTGTAGACTGGTAAAGGAGAGAATAAATCCTCTATCAAAAGAAAGTTCCCTAAATGACAATATAATTATTCCTGTATGAAACCTGATTTTTTTAAATACACAGCCAAGTACAAGTTTTACACATTTTTCTTACTATATAAACAAAATTCTACATTTCTAACATAAATTGGTAATGTAGACTTTACAGTGTATAGTAGTGCCAAGTAAAACACAAAAAAATACATATATTGAAATATTTAGAGCTGAATATACACAGAAAGGTACATTGTTTGATATGAGACCTCTATGAGAACACACAATAAAAATACTATATTCTCCATATGTACTAAATCATTTCACAATTTGTGGTTTTGTCACCTACCCCTTCCTTACATCTACACATCTATCCATCCACATATCTACACACACTATATATATTATAAATGTATCTCCTTCTCTCCATATATATATATTTATATATATGCTTAAAAAAGACTGTTATTAATTTTCATCATGATCACCAGGGTCATATGAGTCAACTACTTTAGTTAATTTTGGTTTAAAACATTTTTATTATACTCACCTGGGAGACAGTTCAGTCCAATGGGTGTCGCTGCTCTCCGGTTTGGCACCTCTTCTCTGTGCAGATTGTTGTCCTTCTTCTTTTGAGGCCAGTCTGCATGATGAATCCTATGTCATCCACACAGGTTGGCATTGACGTCCTGCACATGCGCACTTTGATCTGCCCTGTTCAGGGCAGATCATAGTATTGTAGTGCGCATACGCGGGCAGTATTTAATCTTTCCTTGTGCCTGTGCATTACAATACTTTGATCTGCCCTCGGCCTGGCATATCAAAATGTGCCTGCGCAGCAGCACATTGCTAGCCTGGGCTGCATAGGAGGATGGAAAACACAGCAGAGAGGAGGCACCAGACCGGTGAGTAGCGATACCCATAGGACCACCCCCTAGGTGAGTATTTGTCATCAATCACATTTCCTATTATTATTCCCAGTGTCAGTGTCTATAAACATGAGCTTATAATTTAATCAAACCTTGCTGTGTTATATTAAAAAGGCCAATATAACTTACACATATACTGTACAGACATAGCAGGCAAGATATTTCCTATAGGACACTGTGACGGTGCTCAGATCACTATAATTTGATGCTCAGGGCAGACAGTAAACTTTGATTTGTCACATTAAGAAAAGGAATGCAAGTACCAGGTGCCGAGAAATATGTGGCACCTGTGCTATTTGCCCGATATCTCAGGACCATTCCATAACTAATGGTTTTGACACGTGTATAGCCTTGGCTTTGATTGTAACATCTGTTTTTGTTCCCATGACCATACAAACATGATTTAAAGCACAATTCTGTAAGAAATATGGACATGTAAACACTGCATGTCAAACACCCCGAAATAACACTGGGATCCTTAAACAAGAGAAAACTGTTGATTTATAGACTGTGGAGCAGAAAAGACGTAATTAGCTAAAACACAATATAACAAACCATCAACAATAAAGCCTATGAGCTCTTTTAGAAATGGACTATTAGCACATTGAATGGCTCAGGTCTGCAGTGCCATTGCATTGCCATTCTAGATGGTAAGTGAATTAGTAATGTATATAACTATGTATTTATCAAGGTAAATGCTGGGATGTTTCCTCCCGGTGGGCTACAGTTTATTATGTACCAATGCTGTATTGTGATCAGTTTCTTTCAGAATGTATTATGGTTTTGTTGTGTTCTAGAGTTAAACAAGCTTGAAGCAAATTTAAAATATATCTATAAATATTGTCCTGGAAGCAATGACCACTGGTTGGTTAGATTTGCTGGCTCACTGCATTTTTTTATGTTTATCAATAAACTTGTTCTTCACTTGTCAGTGATTACATGGTTGTTATTTCTTTTATGCTGTTATTTTCTAATATTTTACATTGTAGTGAATGCTGGTTCTAGATTACAGGTAGCTACAAAGTTTTCTTTTTGTATTAAGACACTATGGGCCTGATACATGTAGATCAGCGACGGTCACACTGGTCTATTGGAGATGGGCAGGAATAGAGGCTCCTGATTCATGAAGAAGCGTACACCACTTCATGAATCAGGAAGATTGCATGAGTGGTGTACACCTTTGTGTTCACTCCCCAAATATCCTACTCTAGTCCCAGGAGTATTTGTGGCATAGCAAATTTCCCCGCTTGTCTAATACCCACCATACTGTGCCACCCCAGTGGTCCGGTTGCCACAGTAGCATTGCCCTTCTCACAGGGGCTGATGTTATACCTGGAAGCAAGAAGGGTGTCCCCCACACTAGATAGCACCGGCAGTCAACAGTTTACTGACTCCTTACCAGAAGGGGGAGCTCTAAAATCCAGTTCATGGGGAGCTTCCCTATGCATTCTGGCCTGAGGGATGGGTCAGAAACAGGTAAGAGTAGAGCAGAATCAAGCAGACAGTCTAGAGAGAGAGAGCCTGGGGAACAGAGCAGTGACAGAGCTCCCAGAGCAGAGCGCAGAGACACAGGACGCCGGAGTCCTAGGATGTTCAGGTACTAAGGCCTGACAGCTGAATCCGGAGGGCAGGAGACTGCATGTCTTCTGGTCACACAGAACGCCCAGCGGCACAGCAGCATATGAGAGCCCTGAGCAGCTACCAGAGGAGCAGCACCTGTAAAAAAGGCTCGTGCTGCCTGCCATACGAGTGAGAAACAGTACAACACCAGGAAGAGGGTCGCAGCATAGCTTTAAGCAGCAGGGACCTACACAGGACAGTGCAGAAGGAAGGCCTCCGAACCCACCTTTCTAGGTGGATCCCTAATTGCTTCCAGGCTGCCCGGACCTCTGTTACCATCCAAACCAGTTTCCCTGGCCTGCACCATTCACTACCAAGTAAAAAGGTAAAGGAAACTACAGTCCCTGTGTCATCCAGTTATTGGTTGTGTCTTCGGTCCTGCACCCCAACGTTAATTCCTCCATCATAGACTATACCAGTTGCTGTGGTGCCCTGCTCCACCTGTGGGGAGCTGTACCATCATTGCTGCATCACCCTCTGCCCCAGCGGTCGCATCCAGCAGCGTCAGCCATACGTTGCCGAATACCACAGGTGGCGTCACGACTCACGACTCATCCCCCTGTAAATATCCCTCATTTAAACAACACCGCCAGGGTCATGGAGTCGGGCCCTGCCGCCGTGACCTCCCAACAGACCCGGCCCAGTTCAGAGTGCCCTGGTGGGCTTGTCAATAGCGCTGCCCACTGTTTTGGAACTGCACAAAATTATGTAAATGTCAAAAGTTGCATAATTTTAGCCTAGCCCTCATTTACGCCAAAATTATGCGACATTTCAAAGCTTTTTACACCAGAATACTGGCACTAAAACTTTGATGAATCTAGTCCTGTATCTCCTCATGAGTCTATGTACACACCTCACATCATCATTGATACATAAATGCATTTTACTGAGGAGAAACAGGGATTCAGAAGGGGTTGTCCGAATAGTGGACAACCCCTTTAAGGCCAGACAGCAGCTCCTATGGCGCTGATTCATCAAGACAAAAATTGTTCATGCAGGGCTTGATGATGGTGCATGCTGGAGTCAGAGATGCTGGATTCATTAAGAGGCGCATCCCTCATTGAATCTTTGTGCGTCTTACAAGGGCTGTGTGAGGACTGGAGTAAGATTTCTAGCTGTGGCTTTTGCAACTCAGCTCCACCCAGAGCAGAGTTGCATGAAACTGGCGTAAAAATGACAAAAGTCGCAATATTTTTGCACAACCTCAAGTTGTGCAAAAATTTTGCACGTTGTCAAAGTGTTTTACACAAGATTTCTGTCAGAAAAAAACCCTTTGAAGAACATGCACCTATGATGAAATGGGGCTGGCTCTACCCTAACAGCTTCATGTGCTGTATCATTAAATTACATACATTTTTGAACAGTGCATAATGTTTAAAACATATAAACATACACACTTAAGCAGGGTTTACACGCTGTGACATCGCTAGCATTGGCTAGCGATGTCGAGCGCGATAGCACCCGCCCCCGTCGTATGTGCGATATTGTGTGATCGCTGCCGTAGAGAACATTATCGCTATGGCAGCGTCACACACACATACCTGTTTTGCGACGTTGCTCTGGCCGGCGAACCGCCTTATGTCTAAGGGGGCGGTTCGTGCGCCGTCACAGCAACGTCACACGGCCGGCGTCCAATAGAAGCGGAGGGGCGGAGATGAGTAGGACGTAACATCCCGCCCACCTCCTTCCTTCCGCATTGCCGGTGGAAGCAGGTAAGGAGATGTTTGTTGCTCCTGCGGTGTCACACACAGCGATGTGTGTTGCCGCAGGAACGACGAACAACATCGCTAAAAAGAAGAAAATGATTTTTTGTTTCAGGACGACCTCTCCGCGGCAAACGATTTTGACCGCTTTTGCGATCGTTTAAGGTCGCACATAAGTGTCACACACTGCGATATCGTTAATGACACCGGATGTGCGTCACAAACAACGTGACCCCGACGATAATTCATTAACGATATCGTAGCGTGTAAACCCCGCTTTATATATATAATGTATAAAGCATGTATATGCTGCACAACACATTCTTATTACATAAACATGATTTGTTCACACAGACACACATCATACATGTACTTAGCAGTAGTACAAATATTCAATAATAGATGTTCAGCAGGTACACATCAAATGCATGCTGGACAAGTGTACACACACAAACACTCATAGACAGCACACACAGATGTATTACAGATACCTAACGGAGAGGCAACATACACTCATCTGCAGGGTTGCCAACTTGACTTTTTATTTTTTCTGGACAGCTTACCAAAAAAATGATTGACAGAGAATTTTTGGTTGGCAAAACCACAATAAATTATTACGATTACCGTATTTTTTGGATTATAAGACGCACTTTTCCTTCCATACATTTGGTAGGAAAATGAGGGATGCGTCTTAAAATCCAAATGTAGCTTACCAGGGAGTGGTGGAGAGGGGTCACAGGAGACAGATGCAATGCTATGCTGTGGGCGCTGCTCTGTTGTGAGGCTGTGGGCGCTGCTCTGTGTGGCGGGCGGCCCTGCGCTGTGCGGCTCTGTGCAGTGGGCGACGCTGCTCTGTGCGGCGAGTGGCGTTGGGGGTGGTGAGGTACGTGCCATTCTGAAAATGTCGGTGGTGGGGGCTTCAAATAACGGCGCCCAGAGTCGGCGTGTGCGCAGATTGAGCTCTCGGCTCAAGATCTCATCTGCGCATGCGCCACCTCCGGCCAATTGATGTCCCAGCAGCAGACTTAAGGAAAATGACGATTGAAGGTGGCGCATACGCAAATGAGATCTCGGCTTGTTATTGAGCTGATATGCGCCGACCTCGGGCGCCATTTCTTTGAAGCTCGCACCTCCGACATTTTCAGAATGGACGATGTCTCAACAATGCAGTGAGCACCGGCACAGAGCAGTACCCACTGCCCCAGGACAGAGCAGCGCCCATAGCCGCAGCACAGCACCGCCCCCCTCTGCACCGCCTGCAGCATTGCCTCTGCCTCTTGTGACACCCGCTCCACCACCGCTGCTGCCCACCCTCCCTGGTAATACACCACCGTATTTTAAAATGGACGCCATATTTTATTTTTCTTTTTACCTTTTTTTCTATAAATTTAGGGTGTGTCTTATAATCCAGTGCGTCTTATAAAACGAAAAATACGGTATAAGTGATTTATATCTACAGCCCATAATTCTGATATGATAAGATCAGCTGGATTCACTGTAAAATGATAATTGCAATAAAAATATTCTGTATCAGTTTTTTAAGCTTCAAAAAACATCACAGACACCTTACATTTTTTTTACGGACAGGTCAAAAAAGTGCCCTATTTGTTGGTATATGCAACAGAAAAGGACTTCTTATATGTGTGAAGGAGGACTTTATGCTGATCTAACAGTAGATGGCGATGTTGTATAGTTTTCCTTACTGTGTTGTAGAAAGTCTCTTGTGTTCTTTTTGGTTATGCTTTCTCTTTCTGATGCAGTGCTATATGACTGTGCATTACCTCACTGTTGAGAATACTGTCTGGTGGAGTTCCGCTCTTGGACTCCCTCCTATGGTCGCTGAGGTTAGTGCTTAGATTCTGTTCCCCAGTTCTACACACCTGGTTTGCAGCTCAAACCTTGATTTTGGATATAGGTGTGTGCTGGCTGTTTATCTCTGCCAGTTGTCTAAAATGTCAGAGACTATAGGAGTCTGTCTCTTGTCCCTCTGGCTTCCCTGCTACCAAGCTAAGCTAAGTTCATGGTTTTGCTTCATACTTTTCGTGTGTTATTTGCTTATGCTTCTGTGAATTATCTCTGAAGGTTTTTTTGTATGGTATCCTGTTTTATTTGTGGCTTCAGATAAGGAAGATTTAGCTTCCTAGTCAGTCTTTGCTATTTATTTTCGCAAGGGTTAGTCAGCAGGGTAATTGCTAGTTTTTTCCTACAATTTCACCAGAGTCTTGTACAGATTCTGAACATGCGAGTATTAGATTACTCCTCCTTTTTTGCACATTCTGTGTAGGAAGTTTTGATAGGGTTTTTTCATACCGACTGCAAGAGTTCCCTATCCTGTCTTTTGTATTTAGTATAGAGTGACCTCTCTTTGCTCCATCTTGCTCTTACTGTGTATGTGTTTTCATCCTCACTCATAGTCAGTACATGTGGGAGGCTGATTATTTTCTTTGGGGAAATCTGTTCTGAGGCAAGATAGTTTCTTTTCACTTTCTGCCTTGTAGGTTATGTAGTCCTCCGGCTAGGTTTGAGGCATCTAGGATTGTCAGGTATGCTGCCCGGCTACTTTTAGTGTGGTGTTAAGTTCAGGGCTTGCGGTCAGTATGTTATTACCTACGACTCTGGTGGATTGTGCTCATTATAGTCAGTGAACCGATCATAACACCTCATGTTCTCTAAGAAGTAAAGCTCTTGTTACCCCATGTAATCTGCTCTGTGAACTTTGTTCTGCAACTATTAAGCTAGAAGCTGTGCTGTGCAACAGGTTATGGGCCCAGGCACCCCAAGATCCCAGGATCCCAGGCACACCAAGATTCCCAAGCACCAAAGATCCCAGACACCCAGGACACCAGAAAGCTCAGCTATTCCCTGGTGAATGCAGAAGAATTCTTCAGAACAATTCTCTCCAAACAAGTAAGACAAGTTAATAATGATGAGTAGCACAGAGCTAAAACTCACAATAGCTAAGCTGAATAATGAGAACTATCAGTTATGGAATTTCAAAGTGGAGATGTTATTGTCTAAAGCTGATTTATGGGAAATAATCACTACAGATAGACCCAATGATAATAATCAGACATGGGATAAGAAAAATAGACAAGCAAGAGCTACTATCAGCCTGTTAGTGGAAGATTCTCAATTAATCCACATAAGGAATGAGAATACAGCACAGGGAATATGGGAAGCATTAAGAAAGCTACATGAAAGACCCAGCTTAAATCACAAGTTATTTCTGCTAAGAAAGTTTTACAGTATGAGACTGAGTGCAGACAATGACATGGAAAAGCATATATTCACTGTGATGAAAGTGATATCACAGCTGAGATCAATTGGTGAAGATATTAAGGATAGCCATATAGCAGCAATATTATTGTGCAGTTTACCGGATTCATACACTGCTTTAATAAGTGCACTAGAGACAATACCTGAAGCAGACATTACATTAAAGTTTGTGAAGACCATACTCATAGAGGAATATCAAAGAAGGAAAGAGCAAACAAATGATTCTACTGAAAAAAAATTGGTGGAAATGCTCTTAAAGCTACATAATCAAAGAGACCCTATAATAAAGAGACAAGAGAATGTTTCAGATGTAAGAAAAAGGGACATTTAAAGAAAGACTGTACTATATGGAAAACAAAACAACAGAAATTAAACCATAAAGAGAATACACAGAAGGTAAAAAACACAATCTCTGATTCATGTGTAAATAATTGGAATGGCACATTTAAAGTAACTGATAAGAAATCATCATCAGGTTGGTTTATTGACTCAGGAGCAACAAGTCATATGACAAGTAATAAAAGTTTCTTTGCTGAACTTGATTTAAATAAGAAGGAAGCCATTTATCTTGCAGATGGGAGCAAAATAACTGTGGAAGGTATTGGACAAGGAATGCTAAAGTGATCTAATAAGTATGGACATGATTTAAAAATACTTGTACAGGATGTATTATATGTTCCAGAATTAGAAGGAGGATTGTTATCTGTAAAATGTCTAACAGCTAAAGGACTAAAGCTGGTGTCACACACAGCGACAACGACAACGACGTCGCTGCTACGTCACCATTTTCTGTGACGTTGCAGCGACGTCCCGTCGCTGTCGCTGTGTGTGACATCCAGCAACGACCTGGCCCCTGCTGTGAGGTCGCCGGTCGTTGCTGAATGTCCAGCTTCATTTTTTGGTCGTCACTCTCCCGCTGTGACACACACATCGCTGTGTGTGACAGCGAGAGAGCGACGAAATGAAGCGAGCAGGAGCCGGCACTGGCAGCTGCGGTAAGCTGTAACCAGCGTAAACATCGGGTAACCAAGGGAAGCCCTTTCCCTGGTTACCCGGTGTTTATGCTGGTTACCAGCCTCCGCTCTTGCTGCCAGCGCCGGCTCCTGCACTGTGACATGTGGCTGCAGTATGCATCGGGTAATTAACCCGATGTATACTGTAGCAAGGAGAGCAAGGAGCCAGCGCTAAGCAGTGCGCGCGGCTCCCTGCTCTCTGAACTGTGACATGTAGCTGCAGCACACATCGGGTTAATTAACCCGATGTGCACTGTAGGAGAGCAAGGAGCCAGCGCTAAGCGCGGCTCCCTGCTCTCTGAACTGTGACATGTAGCTGCAGCACACATCGGGTTAATTAACCCGATGTGTACTGTAGGAGAGCAAGGAGCCAGCGCTAAGCGCGGCTCCCTGCTCTCTGCACATGTAGCACAGCGACGTTATGATCGCTGCTTCTGCTGTGTTTGACAGCTAAGCAGCGATCATAACAGCGACTTACAAGGTCGCTGTTACGTCACCGAAAATGGTGACGTAACAGCGACGTCGTTGTCGCTGTCGTTTAGTGTGAACCCAGCTTTACAGTAAAATTCAAAGATGATGAATGTACAATCCTAGCGGGAAATAAGATAACAACCAATGTCAAGGCAGATGAACAATTATATCATCTAGACACATTAAAGGAACAGATGAAGTTGTGTACACATGATCACAAGAATTGAATTCACATGTGGCGTAGACGTCTAGTACACAGACATCCTTAAAGTATAATGGAGCTACAAAAGAAAGAATTGACAAAGGATCTATTGATATCTGATTGCTCAATTACCATAAGATGTGAATGTTGTATAAAATCTAAAGCTACAAGAATATCTATACCTAAAGAAAGTGAGACGAAAAGCACAAGACCACTTGATTTGGTGCATACTAACAAATGTGGACCCATGAAAGTGACTACATCAGGAGGCAATAGATATATAGTGACTTTTATAGATAACTACTCAAGATACACAGTCACATACTTGATCAAGAACAAAAGTGAAGTTTTCAATAAATTAGTAGACTACGTGACAAAGTCGAATAGCAAGTTTCAGAGGAAGCCAATTGTCATTAAAAGTGATAATGGAGGTGAATTCACAGGACACGAAATAGAAAACTACTTAAGACAAAACGGTATAGAGCATCAAAAGACTGATACACACCTGAATAAAATGGGGTAGCAAAAAGGAAAAACAGAACTCTGAAATGATAAGATGTATGCTAACAGATACCAAACTACCAGAGAAATATTGGGGTGAAGCAGTAATGACAGCTACTTACCTACAAAACCGACTTTTTTCTAGATAACTGAAAAAAACCCCATATGAACTGTGGCAGGGTAAGAAACCAAGTGTGAATCATTTAAGAGTTTTTGGATGTAAATTTTTTGTATTTATTCCAACAGAAAAATGTTCGAAACTTCAAAACAGATCCATAGCAGGAATATTTTTTGGATATAGTGAAAATTGCAAAGGATATATAATCCTAGATCCCAAAACAGACAGAGTTACGGTGAGTAACCATGTGACATTCATTGAGGATCTAAATGAAGACACTAGGATTTCACTAGAAATAAAAAATGAGAAAAACAGCATTGATATAACTGAAAGAACATCTAATGAAAAAGAAGTTGAAATTGATAAACAGAAGAGATACAACTACAAACAGACACAGAACCAAGATGTTCAATAAGAGAAAACAAAGGAAAACCACCAATATGTCTTTCATACAAGGCAAGTACAAGCAAAATTTATGAGCCTACCTCTTGGGAAGACATATCTCCACTTCCTGAAGAAGAAGCTAATAAACGGATAAAGGCAACAGAAATAAAATCCATGCATGACTCAAAGACATGGACACTGACAGTTACCAGAAGGAAGAAAAGCTATAGGATGTAAATGGGTTTTTAAAGTAAAATACCAAACAGATGGCAAAGCTGAATGATACTGAGCAAGACTCGTAGCTAAAGGTTATTCTCAAAAATACTGAGAAGACTGTGATGAAACATTTGCTCCAGTGGTCAAACATACTACAATGAGAACTTTGTTTGCAGTTGCAGCAATGAAACAAATGGTGTTGGTGCATCTGCATGTAAAGACTGCATTTTTGAATGGAGATTTAACATAAGTTATTTACATGGAACAATCTCCAGGAGTCAAAGATAAAAGTAACCCGAACATGCTTTGTAAACTACAGAAAAGTATATACGGTTTAAAACAAGCTGCTAAAGTGTGGAATGATAAAATCACAGAAGTGCTCACAAGTGAAAAATTTCAAAGAAGCAAAGCTGATCCTTGCCTATACACAAAAAGAATGATGGACAGATGGATCTATGTACTCATATATGTTGATGATATTTTAGTTTGTTTTGAAAAAAAATGGATAAAGAGGACATACTAAGAATTATGAATCTACATTTCATGATCAAAGACTTGGGAAATGTGAAGTATCATTTCTTGAGGGATCACCAGGAACAAGGAACCATGAAATTAGAATATTGTCCAACTGAAGATATGACAGCAGATATTTTCACAAATGCATTGAATGCTGAATGACATGAGAGACTAATGAAGAAATTAGGTTTAACTGACTAAATCCTTACTGTTGAGAAAAGGTGTTGGCATATGCAACAGAAAAGGACTTCTTTATATACAGTATGTGAAGGAGGACTTTATGCTGATCTAACAGTAGATGGTGATGTGTAGTTTTCCTTATTGTGTTGTAGAAAGTCTCTTGTATTCTTTTTGGTTTCGCTTTCTCTTTCTGATGCAGTGCTGTATGACTGTGCATATCATTACCTCATGTTCTCTAAGAATTAAAGTGCTTATTAGCCCATGTAATCTTCTCTGTGAACTTTGTTCTGCAACTGGGAAGCTAGAAGCTGTGCAACACTATTTTTATGGACTGTCCTGGAATTTTTGTACAGTTCGCAACCCATGTTTTCTGGGCTGCAGGGGAGACTAATGTACATCTGCAGCTCCTCAGCTTTTCCTGCTCACAGCAGCACTGTCCTAGCACCTCCCCGCATATCTTTCTCTGCCAGAACTGCTGACCAGAGCAGTAGAAGCTGTCACCGTGTGGACTGGAGCTGCTTCTCCATCATTACCTTGGAGCACAAGAAGGTAGTCCGGCTGCTCTTGCAGCTTGGTTGGTGGCTCTTCCTCCTTCCCTTCACAGACGTGCCATTCAGTAGGATGGAAGCACTGGCCAATCAGCTCTTCTGTCAGTCTGATGTGAAAGCGTTCATTTTACAGTGTTCTACTGCAGGACACACCTCTTGTTTGAATGGCTGAACCCGTCGTGCCAAAAGTGGCCACACAAATGTTATCATTTTCTAAAACTTGCGGCCACTCTCACCTGACCCTGTATGAAGGTATGAAGTAGCACCATGGGTGGGTAGCTACCGCCGTTCCATCCCTAATTACATAGGGCCACTGCTGCAGGAAACCTATTTTCTGTCTTTGGAGTCAGTGAGAGATCTTCAGTGCTGACAAGAGACAATTAGGGGCGGAGTTAGTCTTATTATGGCTGGTGCACACAGACCAGAGATAAGGAGGCAGACCAGGCAGCCCAGTAGTCCACCGGGAATCTGCCCGGTGAGGCAGATTCCAATCCAGGTGTGAACACTGACACACAGGTCAGAGCATGCCCACAACATTAAAGGGGTTGCCCACTACTTTGACATTGATGGCCTATCCTTAGGATAGGTCATCAATATCTGATTGGCCAGGGTCCAACACCTTGCACCCCCGCCGATTAGCCGTTCTCGGTCCTGGCGGCGGCAGCAGGTGGCTGGAAATGCTCAGTTTCAGTGCTGCTCCGTCTTTTGATAGCGGCCGCATCCGGGTACTGCACATCCGCCTCCTATTGATTAGAATGGGAGGCAGATGTGCAGTACCCAGCTGTGGCCACTATCAGAAGATGGAGCAGCGCCAGAACTGAGCATTTCCAGCCCCCTGCTGCTACCGCCGGGACCAAGGACATCTGCTCAGTGGGGCTGCAGGGTGTCGGACCCTGTCAATCAGACAGTGATGACCTATCCTAAGCATAGGATAGGTAGTGGACAACACCATTAATGTATAGAATAGTCTCTGACAGATTTTTTTTGCACATTGATGCTGTAGAATGACACGATAGCTCACACCATAATCAAGTAAAGGAACTAGAGAAAAATAATCTCTTTATAAAACACCAAAAATAAACATTTAATAATATATTATCTAAAATTAGTGAAATAAAACATAACGCTGAGAGATTTTCACTTAATTTTAACTCCCAATATTGGACATTATGATAGGTTACACGAATGTTCATTTCCGCTTCTAGCTGATAGGCGCTGGTATATTTGTCCTGCTGCCTACTATGCTGATATCTATTTCTAGGTATAGACAAATATGTGATCACAAAGCATGGTGGGGGACGAGTCTTTGATTTCTTTGCTCACTAGCAAGCCAACTACACAACTTTCTTCCACCGAAATAGTTTCTGCTCCAGAATGATTAATTTGAGTGGTGCCCTGAAAAGCCACATCCATTGCCTAGCTTCTTGGTTTGCGCTTTGTGCTATAAATGACTGTCTGCCATCTCTATTATACATGACATTTCTACAATGGCACAGTGTGGGCAAAAAGGCAGGAGCCAATTAGAAATAAACATTACCTGCAGAATAGCTACATGGCTGACATATAATAAACGGGGCTCGGTGATTAGGTTTGAACTCTTTGTAACCTCACCTTCACAAAAAAGCACAAAAGAATCTGCGGGATGAAAAAAAATATTCATTTCCAGTTTGTCATTCACCTCCAGCTGAAAATCCTGTTTATACAGCACTCCCTTTGAGCTCATAATGATCTCTGAGAATTAAACTTGCAGCTCTGTTAGGCACATTTCCAATCTGTGCACCATAAAAAAGTACTAACTCCCCGGGGAAAACACTTGTGGGGGACCTAGCAGATTGTAATGTTTTGGGCGACAACGTTCATAGTTGAAGAGTTCTTCCTGCCACTTAGTCTCGCGTTTGAAAAAAAGAATCTTTGCTTAGGACAAAAATGCAAGCAAAATGCTGATTAGGTCCAGAGCAAATAAACCATATTATATCGCCATGATACAAATTAAAAGGCAACCTGATAGCTGATACATGCTGCCAAAACCGTGGGGAACATGTATCATGTATGATACCAGCCAGGTATGTTTAATTCTAAACACAGCAGCGTTTCAGAGATAAAGATACTTTTATTAGCGACCAGTGACCAAGCCGTGCTATAGACCTGTCATACAAGCAGGTCCTCCATGTCTTCTCCCTGCCCGCTGCCCTGAACTGACAGGTCTCTGCCTATACGCGCACGTATAAAAGATAGGGTGTGGCTCAACAAATATAAAGTAGGTGCTTGGAGGAAAATATACATAATCATTAAAGGTAACTACAGCACTCAAGAGACAACAGAGGGTAAAATCAGGTTTTTAATTTTTTTACTTTTGATTTTCTGCAAAAAGGGGTGTACCTCAACCTATGCACAACGCAAGACGACGTTTCAGCTTCAAAGAAGCCTTCATCAGGGTTTTGCATATAGTGTTGAGGGGTTTTTGGTAAAAGGAATCTACAATATCAGACGGTGCTCAGGGCGTCTATGGTACGAGTAAGGTGCCCGAGATTGCAGAGTCAAATCATATCCAAAGTTAGAGGGGGGGAAATGCAGGAAATAGAGGAGCAGTGCGCCTTTAAGATGTCCACCGGTGTAATGCCGCTGCTATCACTGCCACTATCACTGCCACTATTGCCTGGGACTTTGTCCATTACACCAGTGGACATCTTAAGACGCACTGCTCCTCTATTTCCTGCATTTCACCCTCTCTAACTTCGCTTATGATTTGACAATTTCTGTAATCTTGGGCACCTTACCCGCACCACAGACATCCTGAGCACCGTGTGATATTGTAGATTCTTTTTCCAAAAACCCCTCAAGGCTCTATACGCAAAACCCTGATGAACGCTTCTTTGAAGCCGAAACATTGTCTTGCATTAGGCATAGGTTGAGGTGCATCCCTTTTTGCAGACAATTAAAAATAAAAAAAATCAGAATCTAATTTGAACCTTTTGTTCTTTCGAGTGCTGGAGTTACCTTTTATGTATACGCGCATGTAGGCAGAGACCTATCATTCACTGTCAGTGACCAAAAAGAAGCCACTGGGGACCCTCCTGTACGACTACTCTATAGTGCAGCTTGGTCCTCGGTGGCTAATAAAAGTATCTTTTACTCATTACCTTATTGTATCCATACAGTATGTCTGTTTTCTATGTCTGTGAGTCTTCTGTTTCTCCCTTTGCATATCCTTAAAGGGAATCTGTCAGCAGGTTTTTGCTACCGCAACTGAGAGCAGCATGATGTAAACAAAGAGATTCTGAACCTAAAGATGTATCACTTAGTTTACTGGGAGCAGCCGTTCTGATATAATCAAAGATTTATTTTTTTTGCATGTAGCAGAGCTTAAAAAGCTGCCCCAAACACACAAGGCTTCAGTGTACATTTCCATTGTTAGAAGTTACTAATCACAGAAGGGGGTGAAGTCGGGCTTCAGCTCACAGGCTCCTCAATCAGACTAATGATCAAGCAAGAAAGCTAAAACTAATATTGCAGGTAAACACAAACACACTTTGAGATAAGAGACTCAGGGCTGTAAAATGAATGTCAACTCTTACAGCATGCTGCCTTCCGATTATATAGTAAAAACCTGCTGACAGAGTTCCTTTAAGGCATACAATTTTTTAAAGGAACAATTTAATAAATAATAAAGGTCAAACACAGTTTACTATCTTAATTATTCCAATGGAGCCATGAAAAATGTGACACACAAATGGTAACCCATATATAATATGTTTTTTGTGCACCTGTTGACTAATAACAGTTTGACCTGCTTTTAGTTCTTATGCTGTCTGTATGTTATCTGCATTGAATATGGACAGCACACAGATGTTTAATATGTCTGTCTACATGAGCATTATTTCACACGTTTACAGAATATACACAGATTACGCAGCACGCCAAGGTCAGACTCCCATTTTTCTGTCTTCCACCTCCTCTGTCCCCAATTGCAAAAGTTTAATTGTACTGACAAAAAATACACACACATGTAATTATCTTTAACTTGTCAGACAGCAAACTACTTTATTAATAGAGCCACGTAGCAGCATATCATCTGAAAAGTTAAAGATTGTTAACTTCTACTGTAACTGTACAGGATCAGAAATAAAATAAGTAAATGTATAGTGCACCAGAACTAAAATCTAAAACTATCTGTACCAATATCAGTACATGGATATAGCACCAGACACATTAACAGTTCATGAATAAAGCATCAGAGCCAACATCAGTACAAGGATACAATACCAAAATAATAACATAAATAGAACACCTAAACCATAACGCATAATGTGTTCTATCACATTCCTGAACTGACTCTAATTTTAACAACCAGGTGAAGCTAATTAGCAAGAGACCGCATGCTGACAGCTGTCTCCACTGACTCCTCCATACACAGGAGCATTCATCTGAGCCAAGCTCTACTATGCTCTGAGTATATTCTGTGTATGAGAAAGCCATTAACAGATTCATCTGGTGGTGGCTTATCTTAAAGGGTTATTCTCAGGATTTCACTTGAGCAGTTTACAGCTCTGCAATCTCCTCACTTCCTTATTTTTCACAGGGTGAGTGTGTTGTGGGCAGGGGCCGCTGCCGCTTCTGGGGCCGCTCGGATCCAGGTTCGCTGCTGCGGCTCGAGTGGTGACCGGACCCGGGCTCGTACGGCCGTCCGTCCTCACAACCGTCGGAAGGGGATATTTACAGGGGATGGATGTGTCGGTGACGTCACCTGTGGGTTGCGGTGAGGGATGGTGACACCGCCGCTGCCTGGTGATGGGGTGCCTGGGGCTGATGGAGTGGGGCAGCAAGATGGGATCCCCTCTATGGGTAGGGGAGGCGTAGTCCCGGGGCCCTCTGTACACGGGAGTGATGGCTACTGGAGGGCGTGTCGGGTTGGACCAGGGGTCAATGGTGTACTCACTGTTCAAAGAATCGCACACAAGTCCAGTGGTAAACCAAGTTGCCAGTGACTGCAAGTTGCCAGTTGCCTTTGGCGGGTGCATTCGGGTCCCACACCCGGGTGTAGCAAACAGGTGTCCCTTCCTCCTGCACTCAGTGTCTGTGTCTTCTGTGGGACAACTCCGCATGGAAGGGGGAAGTCCACTCCCGGTACTGAAGCCCTATCCCCCGCGTTGGGCTTCCGTTTTGGTCTCTTGGCTTGTGGAGAACAAGGACTGAAACCTCGTCCTCTGCTGTTAATTAACAATGGGCATGTAACCTTCCTTGTCCATGGGTCCTGGCACCCCATCTGTGCACGGCCTCCGAACCTGATTTGCGCTGTCAGCACCGGCGGGCTACAACCCTGCCCGGTCCACTTAAGGTCTCCCGCGACCGGATCTCCGTCGCCTGTGGCCTTGTTTGCTATCTGCCACCTAGTCAGGTAGTCCAGTGGCCCCTACCCCTGACTCCACTTCTCTGTCTGCACTTGACTGTCTCCACAACTCAACAGTCCAAACTCGACTTGACTGCTGTGTTAGCCTGACTGTTGTGTTTTCTTGACTTTCGTGTTCCCGCCCCTGACACCTCAGGACCCCTAGGTGGGCGTTCTCATCTGCCTGATCCCGCCCAGTGGTGTGTCCCTATTGTCATGAAGGGGTGGCTAGGCTTTAATGGCTGTGTGTTGTACCTGGGTGTGGGTTTTTGGTGGAATCAAAGAGGGTGGACTACTTCTGTGACTACCTGGTTTTGCCAGGGCGTCACAAGTGCTTCTCCATGAGTTCTAGTGAGTAGCAGAGCTGGAGTATTAGTAGAACCATAAAACTCAGCACAAGTTCTGGGTAAAGGTACCGTCACAGTAAGCGATGCTCCAGCGATCCTACCAGCAACCTGACCTGGCAGGGATCGCTGGAGCATCGCTACACGAGTTGCTGGTGAGCTGTCAAACAGGCAGATCTCACCAGCAACCAGTGACCAGCCCCCAGCCAGCAGTGACGCGTGGAAGCGATGCTGCGCTTGGTAACTAAGGTAAATATCGGGTAACCAACCCGATATTTACCTTGGTTACCAGTGCACACCACTTAGCGCTGGCTCCCTGCACTCCTAGCCAGAGTACACATTGGGTTAATTACCCGATGTGTAGTCTGGCTATGTGTGCAGGGAGCAGGGAGCCGGCACTGACAGCGTGAGAGCGTCGGACGCTGGTAACGAAGGTAAATATCGGGTAACCAAGGAAAGGGCTTCTTGGTTACCCGATGTTTACATTGGTTACCAGCGTCCGCAGAAGCCGGCTCCCTGCTCACTGCACATTCAGTTGTTGCTCTCTTGCTGTCACACACAGCAATGTGTGTTTCACAGCGGGAGAGCAACAACTAAAAAATGGTCCAGGACATTCAGCAACAACCAGCGACCTCACAGCAGGGGCCAGGTTGTTGCTGGATGTCACACACAGCAACATCGCTAGCAACATCGCTGTTACGTCACAAAAGTCGTGCCTCAGCAGCGATGTTACTAGCGATGTTGCTTAGTGAGACGTGGCCTTAACACAAACTACTATCAATGGTTTATTCTGACTTTACACAGTTATCACTTTATATACACATAGAGATAACAAGGCACTTGATCAAACTTGTTCAAATGATTAGCAGAACTACTCTGAAAGCTGCTGATGCTGTAGGCTGGTGATTTTGCAAGACTATAACAGCAACTTTTCAGGACTTGAGAGAGAGGGAGACCATGGTGAACAGCTGCTATATCTAAATCAATGGGCAGGAGAGAGGTGGCTGAGATATTAGGTGTAAACCCCTTTCCTGGAATGTAGCTACAGCTCACACTTGGCCATGGTCTGAGCATGCACTATGGGTCAAGCCCCATGGCAACCAGCTGTACACTATGAAAAAATAAAAGCTCTCATTGCAGGATAATGACAGCAGATAGAAAAAACAAGTCAATTGCAATCTTGCTTATTTTCATGTTGCCTAACTAAAGCAAAACATATATTTGCACTGTGTTAGCCAGTAGATAAAAAAAAATGTTTAAAAGAACTGAGAGTCCTCATTGGTTGATTCCTTTTAATGGCTAACTGAAAAGATGGTAATAAATAGCAAGCTTTCGAGACTACTCAGGTCTCTTCATCAGGCATGGTATAACACCAAATCTGAAGACTCCCATATTTATACACAACAGGACATAAAATAGAACCCTTCTGATCCATAACAAGAAAAATAAACTACATTGACTGCGCCTCAATTCAGGAATCAATAACAAACAGTTACAAAGCAAAGCCAAAACCTGACAACTTGGACAACTACTCCATTCAAGCATCTACTTGTGTCATCAATCTCTCAGATTGTAAACCCAAAAAAGTAGAACTTTCTGTGCTTTCTAGGGGGCTCTCATTTTGTCCTACTAAAGTTTTAGATAAACTGAACTCTGTAGCAACATGGAAAATTACTTCAGGACACTACGCTGTGAGAAAATTTCAGCGACGCAGATGATTCAGAATCTACCCAGACTGAAAGAAGACGGATCTTGACAACCAGAAAAGGTCAGATTGGACACCTGCACCTGGACCCAACCCTCGTTTGGATAAATATATAGACACTTTCAGACATTTGGTAAAATCCACTATCCTAGACACACACAGGAGGCAACCATGCAACATCAGTGCCCAGTAGAGAAGGACCATACAAACTTTGAAAACTAACAAAGAAATTATTTAACCTGCAGACAAGGGTGGTGCAATAGTCATGATGAACAAATCAGCCTACATGAAGGAAGCAAACAGACAACTGATGGACACACGCTACTTTAATAAAATGAGGACTAACTCTACACAGGACTACTACAAGGAACTAAACACATTCTACTTGCTTACCAAAATCCACAAGTCTGGAAATCCAGGAAGACCCATCATTTCATGTGTGGGCACTCTCACTGAACAAGTCTCTGGATGGGTAGAGGGTATTCTTAAACCCCTGGTAAAGGATACACCCAGCTACATTCAGGATACAACTGACCAATTGCTGATAGTTTTTTCAATAGGTCTTCTACCAGAAGGAACCATCCTCGCCATCATGGATGTGGAATCTCCGTACTGGAATATCCCACACCAGGATGGATTAAATGCTTGCAAAGTCTTCCTGGAAAATACAGGAATTGATGCCGATTCTGTGGTGAAGCTTACAAAATTTATCCTCACTCATAATTACTTTGCATTTGACAACAACATATATTTACAGGAGACTGGAACAGCAATGGGAAGCAAGATGGCACCACAATATGCAAATCTTTTCATGGCCAAGCTTGAAAGTGACTTTTTATCATCTTGTCCTATCAGGCCTCTGGCCTATTACTGCTATATCAACGATATTTAAATCATTAAAAGAAGAAGAAAAAAGCCACGGTATAAAGGGCACTGCTCACAAGGGAGATAGGAGATAATAGTGAAGATTTATTTGAGCTACAACGTGTTTCAGGGATACAATAAAACAATAATAGTTTCCCCCTTCCTCAGGTAGCATAAAGATAAAAGTGTAGCAGACACATATATATACAATGAAAGGATAAGATAATGCACAGACCCTCCCTCAGTGTTGGTCCCAATTAAGAATTGATTACCCCATATGTAATTAACCCTCAGATCTCCAAAAAACAATCTGGGGTGTCAGAGCTGGATTATTATGGGATGAATCATTGGGGTCGGGGGTTATATTAATTATATTGACTTCAACATCAGATTAGCCTGTGGGAACGGAATTCCTCTTATCTGATCCAGGAGTGAGACGCTGACTCTAACAGGAGGATTGCAGGAGCTCTGAGCACCAGCAGCAGTGAAATCTAAGGCTGCTGTGTGATCATCCTCAGCAGGATCTGTGTCGACCAGCCAAGGGGTAACCTGGATCTCTCTGTCAGTGCTAACAGACAGTGTTGTACCTGTAGTACAACACTCATAGGTGAGTGGAATTGTTTCATTATTCACCACATAAAGTTTACTCTTACACACAGGAGCGCCCTCTTCTTTCTTTTTTCTTTCACGATATTTAAATCATACAGAGTCTGAGCAGCGGCTGAAGACCTTCCATAAACACTTTAATCAGTTTCAGCCCACCATCAACTTAACACTCAACTACTCCTGCACTAAAATCAACTTTTTGGACACCACCATTAAACTACTGAACAATAAAATAGAGACATCCCTGTACCAGAAGGCAATTGTCTGTCCAACATACCTCAAATGGAACAGTTTTCAACCAAAACACTAGAAAACTCTATTGTGTACAGTCAGGTCATCAGATACAATTGGATATTGTCACGATTGACTTTTGGCTCTGCTCCTTGCACCTTGCAGAGCCATTGGGTTTTGTCTATTGATCTGCTGTCTCTATTCTCCGGGGCTTGTTTGGTGCCTGGTTCTAGTTATCTTATTGTTGTGAATGACAGTTATGCTTTGGCTGCTGTGAGGCTCCCTCTTGTGGCCAGGAATGGTTTGGACAGAGACCAGGTGTGTTGAGCAATGGGCGTTTCCATTGCTAACTCTCTGCTTATTTAAACCCTGGTCTGATAGCAGGCTATGCCGGATGTCAGTTGTTCTTTGTTCACCAGCCTGCTTCATCCTGCTCCAGACCACATCTACCCCAGATAAGTGCTTTGCTCTTTATTTGTTGTTTGGTTCTTTTGGCTCTTATCTGAGTTTGTCATTTGCTGTGGTTGTTGTCAGTTTATTTGCATGCAGGGATCTTCCCTCTCAGTTGCTTAGCTGGAAAGCTCCCTGCAGCTATGTTTGGAGTATTGCTCCTATAAGTTCATGTGTTTGTTGCTTCTTGAATTTGTAATGGTTCCTGCTTTCTGTTCATTAGTATAAGAGCGCCTGGTATAAGACTGAGTTCAGATCTAGTGATCTGAGGGCTTTTTTGTACTATCAGGGTGTTGGATTTTTTCAGGGTTTTTCTCTGGCCACCATCAGCCCCTTTCCTATCCTGTCCTATTTAGTCAGTAGGGCCTCACCTTTTGCTAATCCTATCATCTATCTGTATATTGTGTTTTCCTATATCACCGCAGTCTTTGAATGTGGGGGGCTTGCTATTCTTTATCTATTTTCTGAGGCAGAGAGTTATTCATCTTTCCTTCCTTTAGGATAGCTAGTTCTCTGGCTGGGTTCGCGGTGCACAGGATGTTAGTTCACCCCTCGGCTATTTCTAGTTGTGATGGTTAGTAAGGGGATGGCAGCCAGATTAGTTGCCAATGCTCTTGTCACCTTTTACCAATGATTTATGGTTGTCTTCCATGGTTCCGGATCATAACATCTTATCTTTGCGCTGTTTTAACCGGAACTTCGCCAGGGATAATTTCTGCTCTGCAGTGTGCACTTCTGGTTCTTGTGAGTTCGTTCTGATCCTTGTCCCACTATTCTGACTCCCCTTCCCTGTCTACTTCTTCGTTCGTTTTGTCTGTACTCCCTAACCCTCCACGTGTTTTGTTATCCCGGCTTTAGCCTCTGCATTTACGTGACCCTCTGGCTTCTGACCCCAGCCTGCTCTCTGACTACAGTTCTGCTCCCCATCTGTACCTGACATTACCTCCAGGCTTACAGATTTTTGGCTTCCATGTGACCTTGGCTTCTCTTTCTCCTGTGTCCTGACGTGACCTCTTGGCTTCAGACGTTCGGCTTGATAAGCCATTCTGTTACCTCCCTGTCTAGATACTAGTGACATCTAGTGGGCAGGTGCCATATTACACCTAGGAGCTCTACATCTCTCTTGTGTACCTGCGCCCCCTGGTGGTAGTGTGGCGCTCTGAGGCTTCAGTCGCCACAGAGTATTGCATGGGTGAGAAGAGGTTAATCACTGGTTTATTTCACTTACACTAAATCCTGAGCTCATAACTTACATAAAACACCCAGATAGTGAGCCAGTCACCACACACAGGAAACCAGGCTGGGGAAATCCCCCAGCACTGCTGGGTCATTCCTGAGGTGGGGGCCGCTCTCAATGAGTAAAAAGACAAGCAGTTTCACTTTTAGACTGAGTACAGCCCAGGACAGAGAACAGAGCAGACAGCCTTGAGGGAGCAGCGTTTAACAGGCTGGCCCTGGGACGGGAGACAGGTGGAGATAGGGCCAGGGGTCACAACACCGCAACGAGTCTTTAGAAGTGAGACTGAAAGAGGGCGAGAGACAGAGGCAGCCAGTAGAGATGTTGGAACAAGAGGAGATGGTAGCTGAGGGCATGCCTAACCGTTCCCACAGTGCCAACGCAAGTCAGGGTGCACGTCAGTCCTTCATGGACTCCAACAAATCTGCAGGAGATGGGGATTTCATGTCCCATCTTCCACTACCTACTTTCCCGGAGCACAGTGATAAATAGGATCAGGGGTCAGGGCTACAATCTGACCCCATGGAGAGAACCCATGTCACTTGCATACGGGACAGGACACTTAACACCGACAGCAGGGTCCCCAAATTGCTTCAAGCTACGGGGAACCGTGTGTCAGCACAAGGAGGAAGGTCTCACAAATTTCCACAGACACCCGTGATTGCCTCTGATTCACCCGGGACTGGCTGTAGTCAATCAATGGCGGCGGAGAGCGGCACCTCTGGGGCACCTTAAGAACTGTGAGTAAACAGAATTTTGAACTGCAGCCTCCTGTGTCGTCCTTGTCATTGCCAGTGCTGCCTTCCCGCGCTTCAGCGCTATCAGCCGTCCCCATCATCCTCATCCTCCCTGGGGCTCTCTCCACCTGTGGGGAGCTGAGCTATCTGAGCTGTGTTAACATCAGCCCCAGAGGAGAGCAACACCTTGCAGCGGTTGCTAATCCCTGGCCACACACCACGGGTGGCGCTGCAAAGAATCCCCCATCCCCATCCAACACCGCTCCTGAGAGAGGAGAAGTCGCAGGAGGGGTCAGTGGTCGAGACCCTCAGTCACCACTGCCACCGGTGACGCTCCCCAGGGACCCTTCACACTCCCTCCAACCGCCTCTACACCAGACAACCTTGCACCTGTTTGTTTGTCATTTACATGTAGCCGACAAGGCCACGGAGCCGGGTCAGGCCAGTCAAAGCAACCCCACAAAACCACTGACCCGGTGATGAGTAACCCCTTAGGCCCCGTGAGGCGCTACAGTAGCATTACAGATATGTTCCAACCCTACCGATAGAGACAATTACCTTGGTTGGCTCAGAAAGACCTTTTGGAACCATCCAAGAGCAATTGAAAACCAGATTACAAGAGCCACAGTAATATCAAGAAATCATCTCCTACATTATAGAATTAAAAGAGAACACAACCGGTACCTCTTGTGATCACCTACAATCCAAATCTAGAGGTGTTAAGAGGAACTGCACAGAAAACAACAACCATTACTGCAAAAAGATGCCCAATTAAAATCTATTTTTCCAGACCTCCCCACTTCAGTATTTTAGACAGCCCCCGAATCTAAGAAGCATCATTTTCAGAAGCACCCTGTTCTTCTCCAACAACAACAAGAACATTTCCCTGCAACCAGAAAAAATGTAAGACCTGTCCCTTTATATTGACAATGGACAAGATAAAGATTCCCAGATCACATCAGGACTACAAAATCCCAGGTACCTTTAGCTGCACCACAACCAATGTGATGTAGTTAATTAACCTTGATCACAGCATCATGGACATGAAATTGCTTGCATTGAAAGGAAACTTTAAATCCCAGAGAGACAGAAGGGTCTGCGAATTCAAACTCATGATGACCTTTGACACATTCAGAGCAGAAATGAATGTGTCACATGGATTTATGTCTTTTTACATCAGTTAAGAAATGTGCTCCTCCGAGCATCTGGGGGCATCACAACTCTGGACCAGACCTCAATCAGAGGATAATAAAACTTTCACACTCCTTATCTATGAACTGCTGCGATATTTACTGCCACAATTGTGTCTCCTCTTTCCATACTGATAGTTCTGCTCCACGTCATTTGTCTTATTTACTCCTCCATTCTATATCCTATTGTGTATAAATATGTGATTCTTCAGATTTTGTGTTATACCATGCCTGGTGAAGAGACCTGAGTAGTCTAGAAAGCTGCTATATATTACCATCTTTTCAGTTAGCCATTAAAAGGTATCAACCACTGAGGACTCTCAGTTCTTTTAAACATTTTCTAACTAAAGCAATTTATTAACCTGCAAATGCACCTTTAATGGACAACAAAAGGATCAGCTGCTGAAATTCAGTGATGTCTGGGACAGTCAGGAGGCCTCCATACACAGTAGACTGATGGCTGATACCACCAATATCCGTGAGTTCAGAAGAGTTTAATGTGTATGGGGAACTTTAGTAGTCATAGTTTAGAGTATGGAACTATAGTCCAAATCACTTGAGTGGAATAAGGCTGCAATATCGTGCACAATCATTATCCCAATGATAGGCCAAAAATATATTCTAATCCTGAAAACTCCATCTTTTTAAAAGAGCAGGAGCTAGATATATCCCTACATTAATATATGGTATAAAAACAGTAGATATTAACATCTAGAAATGCTACATAGGTGGATTCTGCATAATAAGCATATTTATTGGAAGACTAAACCTTTCCAGCAGTGGAAAATATAAAAAATAATGACTGAAGCACATGCAGCTCTTCATGTAGATTAATATGATAAATTGCTCTCTTTAAGCACGTAAGTGCCACTGACAATGAGTCTTAATTTGTGACTATGATATGTCTAGAACAATGGTGCTCGATCTCAAAATTTTGACAGTGAGAGGATGAAAGAAACCGTAACAGGCTGACACCGACCCATTCATGATTAGATGGTCACACCACTGGGTCAACGACGAGGCCAATCACAAGAATAGTTATAGCTTTTTTTCTAACAGGATGATCTGTACAATAATAAGAAAGACTAAAATGCATATAAAATAGAATATTTTAGGATCAGAAGTGGACTCAACTCTTCTGTTTAATTTTATAATCCTCATATTTGTCAGTCAGAAAAGGGTTTTGGGTCCGAGTTTCATCAGTGTTTGGTCAGTGTGTCATCAGTGTTTTTGATGTATGAAAAATAAAAAAATAAAAAAATTACAAAAATTCTTTTATCCTTTGCAGAATCAATCAAGGAGAGCACATTGACTGTGTACGGATTTCATCCGTCTGCTGCTCATGATTTTCATGGACCTATAGACTTGTATGGGTGATTTTCATCCATGACGCTGATAAAAAATGGACAGATTCCTATGGACTATTATGCTATGTTCCCACGATAAGCTTTTGGTGTGATTTTGATGTTGCAGAATTTCTGCCAACTTGTGCACCTATTAAGTAAATTAGATTACTTGCGTTTTCTTATTGTTTTTTTAATTTGCGTTTTTATTGGTTTTTGACGCTGCGATTTTTAAATCTTCTTGTATTTGGCTTTGATAAAACATTATTGATATTATTAGGTTGATTTGTTTGATGCATTTTAAGTGCATTTCCGCTGCAGCAATGCACTTTAAAAAGCATATGTCATTTTTACCTGCAGATTTTCCGCATGTAATGCAAGTCTATGGGAAAATAAATCCAAAATCGGAAATAGAAATCCATATTTTATGAATGCATATCTACCAAACTAAATATATTAAACCTACATTAGACCTGCATTTTAATACAAGTATGTCAAAGAGACAAGATAAATCCAAAAATTGATTACATTTTTATTAACATGATACAAAAAACATCATTAAATATATCACATGATTAGAGATGGGTATCAAAAAACACACGGTTAAAAATTAACCCCTTAAAAACAGAGAAAAAATCCTGGCGCAGTGTGGTTAATAAGCTATTACATAAGGGTGGTCAGAAAAAGAATTATGCAATCAATTGGATATACCAAACATATTATTCCAAATTGGCAACCTGACAGTCTTAAAGGAGAACTTATTCACTAATAATGGGGTTTTAATTTTAAAGTGACAGTGCCTTAAAAAGTACATGTATTCCATAAGGGGCGACACATTAGCTCCTCAAGTACTTCATTAATCATATACAGGAGCATCACTGTAGTCTCACATATATGAACACAAAAATACATGGCACAGTGTTATTTTAGTATTCCCCATATATAAAAAAATTCCCACGCTTAAGTCAAATTTGACCCCATGTACCATCATACAGCCCTGCAAAGCAGGAGGAAGGAGGAGAAAGCCAGGGGCACCAAGCTGCCAGGAAACAATTTGGGAAAATAGAGACCACTACCTGAAGAACCACACTGCCCAGCACCTCTACGCGCGTCACCTCCTGACGAAGCGAGTGTGAAACGCGCGTAGAGGTGCTGGGCAGTGTGGCTCTTCAGGTAGTGGTCTCTAGTTTCCAAAATTGTTTTGTGGCAGCTTGGTGCCCCTGGCTTTCCCCTCCTTCCTCCTGCTTTGCAGGGCTGTATGATGGTACATGGGGTCAAATTTGACTTAAGCATGGGAATTTTTTTTATATATGGGGAATCTTAAAATAACACTGTGCCATGTATTTTTGGGTCTATGGGAAAAACCTGCACAAAAAACTCAATATACCAGCAAGAGAACTTGACATGCTGCGGATTTGAAAAATGTACCACAGATGACCTTACGCAGCATTAAAAAACACAGAGTGCATGAAATTTCTATAAGCTTATCCTCTTTGAACTGAAACTGTGTTTCTGGTGAAGCGAAAACATGCAACTTCCAGAATCCACCGAAAGCTCAATGTGGGAACGTAGCCTTAGGAGTACATGTTCTATCCATGAAAAACCATGGATAGAGCACATACATAAAAAATGGATGTCTGGATGAGGCATAAGGAAACGTATACTATTGTCATGTATTAGTTGGAAATTGGCTTACAGAGTAGCTACCGATACGTGGCACTAGTGAGAAGATGTCCTTCCTTTTGGAGGACGGATAATTGAATATCTCAATTTGTAAAACTCCATTTTAAGGCTACATTGAGTATTTGATGAGTTTTTTACCTCAGTATTTGTAAGCCAAAACAGAGAGTGGGTAAAAAATGCAGAAGTGGTGCATGGCATTCTACTGTACTTTTCCTCTGATTGTTCCACTCCTGGTTTTGGCTTACAAATACTGAGGTAAAAAACTCATGAAGTACTCAACGAGTGCACGTGGTCCAGGGCTGCTACCAGAAATTTCAGTACTGGCAAAATTTTCAGGCCCTCTTGAGATTCCACTCAGGCTCCACCACAATATAAAATTATAGAAGAAACAGGCTGCTGGCTACACATATATATTATAGAGGATACAGGCTGCTAGCTGTGTACTGTATACATACACTACATAATATAGAGGATGCAGAATATATATATACTGTATCTCTCTCTCTCTCTCTCTATATATATATATATAGAGAGAGAGAGAGAGAATACAGGCTCCTGGCTGTGTATATATAATATAGAGGCTGCTGGCTGTATGTATATATATATTTTTTATCATATAGAGGATGCATATGTCGCGGGCGGGGAGGGCGTCGCCTCAGCCGAGGCAGGGGATTCAGGGTCAGTTGGCCTCACCAGTTGGGCCTTCGGGCCGACAGCGGCCGGTTCTTCCACGGCCGGGTGGACTGCCGGAGCCGGGACGGTCTCGGGTGCGGCCACTTCCGGGGCCGACGGCTTCTCGTCGCGGACGGCTACTTCCCGCGGGGCCTTCCATGGTAGCGGGAGGGACACAGGCCGTTCTCGAACAACGCCCCCAGGCCGATTCTCCAGGGCGGACGGGTTGGATTCCGCTACCGGTGTTGGGGGTAGCGGACCGAGCGGAGGGGCAACAGCAACCGGTACGGATGGCAGGGGAGGCAGGAGGGTGAGCGGGTGCAGGCCGGGCCCCTCAGCCGCAGCGGCCGGTCCTTCTCGGACACAGGGGCTTGGGTCGCTTACACGCTCCTCCAACTCTGCCTCCACCTCACGTCTCCGCACGGCCGCCGCCACTTCCTCCATCTCGGCCACCCAGCGCTCCATCAAGAACCGGACCTGGGCTTGAAGGCGGCAGCACATCTGTGCGGTCCGGGCTTCCACCCACGCCGCTGTTCCTGGCGTGGGCTCGGGGATTTCTGCGGTGCCGGACTGATGGGACATCGTGTGTGGTCGTGTTCCAGGAACCAATTGTTTGCAGAGTCCTGGCGTCCCCGCTTTTATAGCCTCGGCTACATTAGGCAGACACACACCCACCCCCCCTTGGTTCTCTTCAGCACTTCCGTTTGTTGGGGGCGGGGCTTCGCTTTCGCGCCTTCCCTGCTCGGAGAAGACGCTCGAGCGGGAGATTTTCGCGCCAAGATGGCGGCGCTTCAAAATTTTCGGCCGGACACCGCCGGCGGAGAACACAAGGCGCACTTCTACTGGTAAGTAGAGGGGTTCTATCCTGTTCGTGACGCCAAGTTGTCGCGGGCGGGGAGGGCGCTGCTGCCGCCACGCGCTCGCTAGCGCTCGGGTCCGGCGCTGCTGCGGCTGCTGCTCGGTGGCTCGAGCAGTGGGCCGGATCCGGGGACTCGAGCGGCGCTCCTCACCCGTGAGTGAAAGGGGTGGTTGGTTTGGGGGATTTAGTCCGTGACGCCACCCACGGGTCGTGGTGAAGATGGGCACCACCGCTGCTGGTGACGGGGATCCCGGGAGCGATGGTAGGGAGCGGCTGGATGGATGGGTCCCGCAGCCGGCTGCAGTGTCTCTCCCCGGATAGGTGATGGCGGCTGTCTTTCCCTGCACCTTGATGTACTTAGTTGACTACTATGGATCCCCAACGGTAGTCCACTCCCCGGTGTATGGATGCCGGAGGAGCCCGTTTGCCCACAGGTGCTGTCCCTTGGGTCTCTAGCCTTAGGTGGTAGCTGTATACCCTCACGGTGTGGGCGGTTGCCTTCTATTGGGACTTTTGCTGTTAGGCAACCCCTGGGGTTTCGGTCACATTCGGATTTGACTATTGTCGGCGGCTCCAAGCCTGGTCGGGGTCCGATGGCCCTGCCTGTGTGTGCTGGCTTCACTTCGCTCCCCGGTCGTTACCGGCGGGCCAACGCCTGACCCTGGTCCTACGGTTCCGCGTTGCTTCACCACTCCTGCAGACGGCCACCACCATCTGCCAACCTTGCTGTCAGTGCCTGGGCCACAAACCCAGACACCCAAGTGTTTACTCCTCTCACTTCCACCTCCTGGACTAAACTGTCCCTTTTCCTGCCTCCAGGCCTGTGAACTTCTCGGTGGGTGGGGCCAACCGCTTGGCTCCACCCCACCTGGTGTGGACATCAGACACTGGAGGGAGGCAACAAGGGTTTTGTTTGGCTGGTGTCACTGTCTAATGGGGGTGGGGGTATTTGTGTGTTATCTGTGACGACCTGGCTAGTCCAGGGCACCACACATACTGCTGGCTGTATATATAGATAGTATAGAGGATATAGGCTACTGGCTGTGTATATAGATAATATAGAGGATACAGGCTGCTGGCTGTGTATATATAATATAGAGGCTGCTGGTTGTATATATATATATATATATATATATATATATATACATATATATTTATATATATAATATAGGGGACACAGTCTGCTGACTGTATATATATATATATATATATACATATAGCTATATATATATATGTATATATATATACAGTATATATATATATATATATATCCTCTATATTATTTATATACACAGCCAGTAGCCTGTATCCTCTATACTATCTATATATATATATAGCCAGCAGTATGTATCCTCTATTATATATATATATATATATAATATAAAGGCTGCTGGCTGCCTGTACATAATATATAATATAGAGGCTGTGGACTGCATGTGTATAATATAGAAGCTGCGGGCTGTATATATTACAGAGGCTGCTGACTGCATATATATAATATAGAGGCTGCTGGCTGTATCTACCGTGTTTCACAAAAAATATGACACTATCTTATATTTTTTTGCCCTGAAAAATGCGCTAGGGCTTATTTACGGGGTAGGGCTTATTCTTGGGTAAACAAGGTTGGGACAAAAGTTTACCCCCCAAAAAATGTAGATCCCCTTTCCCAGGAGAATCAAACTTACCAGATCTCTGGCTTCTGCGTCATTCACAGGTCCTCCTGCGATCTTCGGTGGGCGCTCCAGGCAGGTGTGCTCCACCTCCCCTGCTTCTGGCCGACACTCACATACATCAGATTTCACACACATTCATATACACACATATACACACACACAAATCAGATCGCACACATATACACACAAATCAGATCACACAGACACACTCACCACATTCGGCAATACTGATTGCTTCCGGCCAGCAGAGGAACCAAGAACGCAGTGCAGTGGAGCACGAGGACCTGCAATGGAACACATACAGGACATTGCACTCCACTGCACTGCATCTCAGGTTCCCCTGCCAGCCAGAAGCAATTGGTATCGACGGATGTAGTGAGTGTGTGTGTGTGATCTGATGAGTGATTGTGTGTGCGATCTGATGTGGGAGTGTGTGCCATTTGATGTGTATGGGATCTGATGTGTGTGGGTGTGCGCAGGTCCTTGATGCGTTCCACTGCAGGTCCTTCTGCGTCTGATGTGTATGATTGCGGGGTCTTCTTTCTTCTCCCTTTTAGGAGTGTCTGCTTTCTACAATGAAGTGTCCTGTAGTATTCTTTAACGTTTTTAGCTGCATGGACACTATTGAACTGCAATTAGGGCTTATATTCCTGAAAATTCCTGCTAGGGCTTATTTTCGGGGAAACATGATGGATATATAATATAGAGGCTGCTGGCTATATACTGTATATATAGATAGAGATAGAGAGAGAGAGAGATGTATGCATATTATATAGAGGTTACTGGCTGTATATATTAAATATATATATGTATATATATATATATATATATATATATATATATATATATATATATATAGACACGCATACATACAAGTGTATTTCAATAAATTAGAATATCATCACAAAAGTTAATTTATTTCAGTAATTCAATACAAAAAGGGAAAGACATACAGTTAGGTCCAAAAATATTTGGACAGTGACACAATTTTCGCGAGTTGGGCTCTGAATGCCACCACATTGGATTTGAAATGAAACCTCTACAACAGAATTCAAGTGCAGATTGTAACGTTTAATTTGAAGGTTTGAACAAAAATATCTGATAGAAATTGTAGGAATTGTACACATTTCTTTACAAACACTTCACATTTTAGGAGGTCAAAAGTAATTGGACAAATAAACCAAACCCAAACAAAATATTATTATTTTCAATATTTTGTTGCAAATTCTTTGGAGGCAATCACTGCCTTAAGTCTGGAACCCATGGACATCACCAAACGCTGGGTTTCCTCCTTCTTAATGCTTTGCCAGGCCTTTACAGCCGCAGCCTTCAGGTCTTGCTTGTTTGTGGGTCTTTCCGTCTTAAGTCTGGATTTGAGCAAGTGAAATGCATGCTCAATTGGGTTAAGATCTGGTGATTGACTTGGCCATTGCAGAATGTTCCACTTTTTAGCACTCATGAACTCCTGGGTAGCTTTGGCTGTATGCTTGGGGTCATTGTCCATCTGTACTATGAAGCGCCGTCCGATCAACTTTGCGGCATTTGGCTGAATCTGGTCTGAAAGTATATCCCGGTACACTTCAGAATTCATCCGGCTACTTTTGTCTGCTGTTATGTCATCAATAAACACAAGTGACCCAGTGCCATTGAAAGCCATGCATGCCCATGCCATCACGTTGCCTCCACCATGTTTTACAGAGGATGTGGTGTGCCTTGGATCATGTGCCGTTCCCTTTCTTCTCCAAACTTTTTTCTTCCCATCATTCTGGTACAGGTTGATCTTTGTCTCATCTGTCCATAGAATACTTTTCCAGAACTGAGCTGGCTTCATGAGGTGTTTTTCAGCAAATTTAACTCTGGCCTGTCTATTTTTGGAATTGATGAATGGTTTGCATCTAGATGTGAACCCTTTGTATTTACTTTAATGGAGTCTTCTCTTTACTGTTGACTTATAGACAGATACACCTACTTCACTGAGAGTGTTCTGGACTTCAGTTGATGTTGTGAACGGGTTCTTCTTCACCAAAGAAAGTATGCGGCGATCATCCACTACTGTTGTCATCCGTGGACGCCCAGGCCTTTTTGAGTTCCCAAGCTCACCAGTCAATTCCTTTTTTCTCAGAATGTACCCGACTGTTGATTTTGCTACTCCAAGCATGTCTGCTATCTCTCTGATGGATTTTTTCTTTTTTTTCAGCCTCAGGATGTTCTGCTTCACCTCAATTGAGAGTTCCTTAGACCGCATGTTGTCTGGTCACAGCAACAGCTTCCAAATGCAAAACCACACACCTGTAATCAACCCCAGACCTTTTAACTACTTCATTGATTACAGGTTAATGAGGGAGACGCCTTCAGAGTTAATTGCAGCCCTTAGAGTCCCTTGTCCAATTACTTTTGGTCCCTTGAAAAAGAGGAGGCTATGCATTACAGAGCTATGATTCCTAAACCCTTTCTCCGATTTGGATGTGAAAACTCTCATATTGCAGCTGGGAGTGTGCACTTTCAGCCCATATTATATATATAATTGTATTTCTGAACATGTTTTTGTAAACTGATAAAATAACAAAACTTGTGTCACTGTCCAAATATTTCTGGACCTAACTGTATATTATATAGAGTCATTACAAGCAAAGTGATCTAGTTTAAGTATTTTTGTTAATATTAATGATTATGGCTTACAGCCAATGAAAACCCAAAAGTCATTTCTCAGAAAATTAGAATATTATATAAGACCAACTGAAAAAATGATTTTAAACTCAGAATTGTTGACGTACTGAAAAAGTCTGTACAGTAAATGCCCTCAATACTTGGTCGGGCATCTGCATCAATGCGGCGTGGCATGGAGGGGATCAGCTGGTGGCACTCCTCAGGTGTTATGGAAGCCCAAGTTTCTTTAATAGCAGCCTTCAGCTCGTCTGCATTGTTGGATCTGGTGGCAGTACCTTATCTGATTTTGGGGACAGCCATCACACTTGGATGCTGCCCTTGTCAGGGAGGACGCATTTAGATGGGGCACGACAGGTGTTAGCTAGACTTATCTACCTTCGGACTTGCCAACATATTTTCCGCCTTGGAGTTTTCATCTTATGGGTGTTTACAGTGTATCCGCTTGTGAAGAAGGATCAGGTGAGATCATGGACAATTTGTTCATTTGTACTTTATATTTATGCACTGCACTTTTTGTATGTTTATGCATGATTTTAGTGATACTTAGTAAAACTTATGTTTTAGCCCTTCCTTGGTATTGAGTATGATTGGGATCTTCTGTCTTCTCTCTTTTGGGGGTATATGCTTTCTATAATGAAGTGTCCTGCAGTATTCTTTAACTTTTTTAGCTGCATGGACACTTCATTATTGAACTGGAACTAGGGCTTATTGTCTGGGTAGGGCTTATATTTTTGCCTTACGCCGAAACTTCCTGCTAGGTCTTATTTTCGGGGAAACAAGGTGGGTATCCACACTGAGGGTGGATGGGTGAAGCAGGTAGGAAATCACTTTATAGGTACTAGACCCATGAGACAGAAGCTCCAGTGTGGATATCTACCCTGTGGTAAAGGTTATACCATTTACAAAAGGGGAAATTAATATAGAAGGGTTAATGTTTGTATTCTGTGTTCTACATTTTTGTTTACTATGAATCAGTCCTATAGTCTCATATTCAAGGTTTAATTTTGTTCTAATAATTTTTTTTATCTCATATGGCATTTTCTGAGGTTCTTAGAAGACGATGTTATGCTTAATATATTGCTAAAGCCATGTTAAAGAAAAGTTATCATAACCTATTTCTGAGAAGGAGGTGGCTGGTGAAACGTCCAATGGAAACATTGCATGCAGTGTTATATTTGGTTGTAAATGGTATAAGAAATATTTTTCATAGTGTTTAACTACTACTGATCCTGAGAAACACACTTTTATGTTTTTGTACCCTCAACTCTCAAAATAGTGACAATTTTTTAAAAGGTTGATGACAATCAAGAACTTCTTCATGTTCAAAACAATGCCACTGTTTTGCCATAATTTTTAGATGGCTTGGTTAAAAGTCTTGGCAATCGCCTAATGATTTTGTGATTAGCAAACCAGTTTTGGACCATAAAAAAAGGGATAATTTTTTTAACTTCTGGTTGAGAAGCCATTACTTTTTCCACATTCAAAGCAGTACAGTACACCTGTTTTCTCTCCCATTTAAAAGGGATCATTTTAGACGGCTTATACAAAACACTATCGCTTCTTCATTTGGAAAAGGGCTAAGCTTTCTACATCCCCAAAGAGGGATAATTGTTGCATCTAACCATTTAAAAATTCCTTTACATCTTCCATTTACACCCATTGTCTATAAACAACAGAACGTCATGCTTCTATCACCCGAAAGGGATCATTAGACTGCTTATACAACTTAGGTAGTCTAAAATGTCTGATGCTGCAATGTGTTGTTAAACATGCTGTTCATTACCTCTGGCTACATCCATTTTCCACTGGCCAGATTTGGACATTAAAAAGGCTGTGTGCATTAGGCCGGTTTCAGACGTCCGTGTTTAATCAGGTACAAGTCACACGCATGGTTATGGTCAACGTGTGTCATGCGTGTGTCACACGTGTGACATCCGTGTTTGCATACGTGTGACAAGTACCAGGTAAAACACGTGTCTGCAATGAACAGATGTTCTATATTTACCTGTATCCAGCGATGCTGTCTTCTCTTCTGCTGCCTTTGGCAGCACGGTGGCTCAGTGGTTAGCACTGCAGTCTTGCAGCGCTGGGGTCCTGGGTTCGTATCCCACCAAGGACACCATCTGCAAGGATTTTGTATGTTCTCCCCGTGTTTGCGTGGGTTTCCTCCGGGTACCCCGGTTTCCTCCCACACTCCAAAGACATACAGATAGGGAATTTAGATTGTGAGCCCCACTGGGGATAGTGTTCCTGATATATGTAAAGCGCGGCGGAATATGTTAGCGCTATATAAAAATAAAGATTTATTTTATTTTTTTTTTGCTGCCTCCTGCTCCTAACCCCCACTCATTATTTTCATTGATTATTCACTGCTTGAGGAATTTGGAAGCCGGAGCATCGCGGGGACAGGCTGGGTATAGCACCGCCGAGGACATCGTCGGGGACATCGCCGGGGACAGGTGAGTATACAGCAGTTTGTGCAGTGACATCCAGGTGGTCATCGGAGTTCCTAATGAACTCTCATGAACTCCTGGAATTCACCATCGTGACACTCGCTGTAGCACAGTTGTCGCAGGGGTGTCATGAGAAGGTCATCAGAGTTAATTGGGAAATCCGATGACCTCCTGGACGTCCCTGCACACACACTGCTGGCAGGATACTCACCTGGTACTAGCGATGTCCCCAGCGATGCTGTCCTCGGTGATGCTGTCCTTGGTGATGCTGTCCCCGGGGATGCTGTCCCCGGCGGTGCTGTCTCCAACGCTGTCACCGTGTTGCCCCTGCTCCCAGCTGCTCACTGCAGTGAATAATCAATGAAAATAATGAGCGGGGGGTCAGGAGTGGGAGGCAGCAGAGCCGGAGACAGCATCGCTGGATACAGGTAAATATAGAAAATCTTTTTATTTAAAAATCCGTGTTTTCTCCAGTCCGTGTCACACTGATGTCACACGGATCACATCAGTGTCCGGTCCGTGTGACACACGTGCTGCCGGAGAAAAAACGGACACATGTCCATGTGAAATAGCAGGGCCACACAGTCCGTGTGAAAACACGGCCGTGTCAGGATACAATAGGGTAACATGGGTACGTGTGACATCCGTGTTAAAAACGGATGTCACATGTAACTAAAACATGGACGTCTGAAACCAGCCTTACAGAGTTCAATTCCTGATCAATTAACTCCAAGAGGATTTCATAGTGTTCTATACATGTTTTCCAGGCAAATAGAGGCTTTTAAATTATACAATTCACACGAATTTAACTGTTGCAAATCAAATTCTTTTCTGAAATCCGGCAAAGGCGGCAAATTCAAATTTCAAAAGATCTGCTCATCTCGTCACCAGATTTCACAATCCAATCTGTATACATTATTAATTAGACTCTTAGGCGGGCTTTACACGTTGCGACATTGGTAACGATATATCGTCAGGTCACGTCGTTAGTGACACCCATCCGGCGCCGTTACCGTCATCGCAGCGTGTAAACCCTAGGAGCGACGATCACCGATCGCAAAAACGTCAAAAATCGTTGATTGGTGACACGTCGCTCCTTTTCATAATATCGTTGCTGCTGCCGGTACGATGTTGTTTGTCGTTCCTGCAGCAGCACACATCGCTATGTGTGACACTGCAGGAACGACAAACATCTCCTTACCTGCCTGCACCGACAATGCGGAAGGAAGAAGGTGGGCGGGATGTTATGTCCCGCTCATCTCTGCCCCTCCGCTTCTATTGGCCGGCCGCTTAGTGACGTCGCGGTGACGCCGAACGCAACTCCCCCTTGAAGGAGATATTTTCGGCAGTCACAGCAACGTCGCCGACCAGGTATGTGCGTGTGAAGCTGCCGTAGCGATAATGTTCACTACGGCAGCAATCAACACATATCGCATGTGCGACGGGGGCGGGTGCTATCGCGCTCGACATTGCTAGCAATTGCTAGCGATGTCGCAGCGTGTAAAGCCCGCCTTAGACCTGATAAGAACAATGTATTTACTTTGCTAATTCATGTCAGAATTGGTGCTTAATCATGATATGTAGAGGACCATTTTATGAGTCCAACTATAGAATCAAAGTAACAAAAAGGAGACAGTTGCACTCTGTAGTGCTAAGACATGTAGAACAATGAATATAGACAATGCATTATTGCTATGAAAAACATTCAAAAATTGAGATACTTAGCACACAAAAATGGGCAGTTTTATGTAAGCCCAACAGCCAACGGCAAGGCGACCTCTTATTGTTGGGTCCCTAATAAACTAATGCTTCTCTTTTGGTTAAAAAACCCCCCTACAATTTATGGGCGGATAGGAACCTGCAAATGGAGAATTAAAATGGCCTAGAGCTGAAGAGCAGGAGTGCTCAATCAGAAGGCATGATCCCGTAATCAAAGAAAAAGACTGATAGTACTTCCTAAGTTTCTAATGTGAACAGGTGCAAACTGAGTTTGAAACATAGTACAGGTAGTCCTCGGGTTACGACGGTCTCGAGTTATGTCGTTTTGTGGTTATGACGCTTTATACGACGCTCTACGTGCAACTGCATGCAGCAGCGGAAGAATAGAGTCCAGTGCTGTACAGAGGAAAACGAGTCTTCTGCACGCTGTAACACCCTTCATTATGGCTCACAAACATAAGCCAGACTCATCTGATACCAGTGCATCAAAGAAAAGGTTAGAATAGGTGTAGGGATAGGCTAAGTGTTTGCAGTACTGTACTGTTATTATGCACAGTACTGTATGAATGAATGGTCCGACTTACGTCAAAATTCGGTTTACGCCGCCGCCTAAGAACGCATCAACGTTGTAAGTCGAGGACTACCTGTAATAAAAAGATACAGTTGCACACTGCAGTGCTAAAGGCTACTTTACACGCTGCGATATCGGTCCCGATATCGCTAGCGTGGGTACCCGCCCCCATATGTTGTGCGACACAGGCAAATCGCTGCCCGTGCCGCACAACATCGTGCAGACCCGTCACACATACTTACCTGCCCGGCGACGTCGCTGTGACCGGCGAACCGCCTCCTTTCTAAGGGGGCGGTCCGTGCGGCGTCACAGCGACGTCACTGAGCGGCCGCCCAATAGAAGCGGAGGGGTGGAGATGAGTGGCCGGAACATCCCGCCCACCTCCTTCCTTCCTCATAGCGGCCGGGAGGCAGGTAAGGAGAGCTTCCTCGTTCCTGCGGCGTCACACATAGCGATGTGTGCTGCCGCAGGAGCGACGAACTACATCGTTACTGCTGCAGTAACGATAATCGAGAATGGACCCCCATGTCACCGATGAGCGATTTTGCACGTTTTTGCAACGCAGCAACATCGCTAATGCGGCCGGATGTGCGTCACAAATTCCGTGACCCCAACGACTCCGCATTAGCGATGTCGCAGCGTGTAAAGCCCCCTTTATTCTTTCTGAATTCTCTATCATCATGTATGCAGTAACAGCAGTGAAATACTGAAGTTGGGTATCAGCAGCTGGAGGGAGGGCTGTGCACCCAGGAGACCCCCTGTCAGCCATGCTGTGTCTCTACACACCCTCCCCTGTCCCTGCTGTGAGTGATTAGTTGACCGAAGAAAAAGTACTGCCATCTCGCTCCCTTCTCCTCAGTGCCGGCTATATATCTCTTCCCCATAGACCTCTTTCTTCTATGACTGCCACTTCCTCCATCACATCTAACCCCTTAGTGATGATGTGCAGTTCTCTGCACTTTAGACCTTTAGACATGTGTAACACTGAATATAGGAATATAGACATGCATTACCGCTATGGAAAGCATACAAAAATTGAGATATTTAGCAGTAATGTATGTTTGTATTCTCATATTCATTGTTCGACATGTCTTGTTACTATGTTTCATGTTCAGTTTGCACCTGTTCACATTAGAAAGGTAGGAAGTGCCATCAGTCTTTTTCTTACATTTCAACTATAGAATGAAATAGCTCACAGGTCCAAATGTATTCAGTCTTTACCAACCCAGCCTGAGTGACAGTGACAGCTTGTACTGAACAGTGAGATATCGCATCAACAGGGACAAGGGACACAGACTCTTTCAATCAGGATTGGTGGGCAGTGATGTAGTCAAACTTTAATACAAGTTATACAGCGATTGTAACAAGTATTTTCAATATGAATACAGAATCCTTCACTAATTTGTTATATTCATTTGTATATCTGTATTATTAATTATATACTACATTAGTAGAACTTCCCACTTGTGTTTATTCAGACATATTTTTTACGCTATATATATTACTGCTCTGTACCTTCCTATAGTTGATATATTTTATTCTATACTTCAGCCTAATAGAGGGTTAGCCAAACAATAACCTTCCCTATTTATTGCAAATTAATAATTGCATTGGAAACTGAAGTTTTCTTGAAGGACATACCGGGCCAAACTAATCAGTTCCCTTATTTAGGACTGCCATCGGAGATGGCTATTGTTGAAAAATTAAATGACCTCTATTAATTCTCAGAAGATAATAAACTCTGGTAATTTCTGGAGATTTCATGACACTGACAACTATGACCTAATCAGCAATCAGAATCCTAATACACAGGAACAAATTAGGCGCTCTACCGCTATCAAAAAAACTCAAAGTAGTGAAATTAAGCCCAACTGTTCCCTTGTAAATTAATGAATATGACAAATTAGTTTCCTCATGTCTGTTGACACCTAGTTGGTATTTAATTGGCAGACATGTAAAATTTGGCTTCAAGTCAACAAGAACTAAATGGCAAGTACATTCTCTATGAATGGTGACAGCTATAAATGAAGTTTCATTATTTTCCCTTTATGTTTATAGTGAAGAGATTATTAGAAGTACATATATATTTGTTGCGACCATATTGTTATGCATCAGATATTGACAAATTCTCATAATATGTTTACGTAATTTAAAATGTAAATCAAAACTAAGGCCTTGTGCCCACTGGGCTTTTTTGTGTTTTTTTTTCATGCGTTTTTCCTTGTTTATTTTAATCAATAAAAGCAAGGAAAAATCATCCCAGCAAAGTCTATGAGAATCGTGACTTGTTGTGCACATGCTGCTTCTTTTTTCCTTGCAGATTTTGTTGCTGAGTAAAAAAGCAGCATGTCAATTTTTTCTGCATTTATTTCCTGTGTTGTTTTATCGCAGGGGATTATATCGCAGCACTTTGCCTCACACACCGTACATACACCATGATGTGTGAGGCTCTCTGTAGCTCAGTAACCCAGGGTCGTAATGATGATGACCCAGGGTTACCATGACAGTGATCGCATTACAGGGACTCAATTGCCAGGGAGAGGTAAGCAATCTCTGCCTCCTGAATGCTGCCATCACACTTATCGCAGCATTTAAGGGGTTATACTACGGGAAGCAGGGCAGGCACCACTCTAACATCAGCTGGAGACCCGGCAGCGATCATGGGGGTACAGCAGCTAAACCCCCGCGATCGCCATGACTAAAAAAAAAAAGCACAAAAAGATGCAGGAAAAATGCATATGAAAAAATGCACATTTTTTTCATCTGAGTTTTCCTGCCAAAACATGCTTTTCTATGTGCAGAAAAGAAGCACACAAAAAAGAAAAATAGCCCAAATGTTCTTTTTTCCCTTGCCTGGACTATGCGATAGTCTGTTTAACCCCTTATCGACATAGGACATACTGGTATTGAGAAACTGAGCCCACATCATTGACATCAATAGAAAAGATTCTGCGCCTGTGGCTGGTAATGTTGTTCAACAGACAAATTGGTTTAGAGATGAAAACAGTTGAACTCAACTAATTTTGTGGTGCTCAAAATCAATATGATGCTTAAAGATAACCTGTCCCGTCCTTTTTTCAATATTAAACTGCCCCCAATGTCTTATTAGTGATGCAATGTGAATCACTATTATGGTCTTGTCAAACAAAAGATCCCCATACTTACCGTATTTTTCGTTTTATAACACACACCCCAAATTTAGAGATAAAAATGGTAAAACAAAAAAATGGGGTCCATCTTATACTCCGGTGTGGCAGCGGGGGGTTGCAGCGGTGGTGGAGCTGGGTCACAGGAGGCAGAGGCTGTGCTGGCAGTGGTGGCGGGTCTGTGCTGGCAGGGCCGCGGGTCAGTGCTGGTCAAAAAACAAATAGAGACGGCACCACCATTAAATATGTAGGGTAATGGAAGCGTGCTCCAACCCATAAATAGAAGACTAGAACACAACACATGGGAAAGAGTGGGCACAACAACACCAATCATGTACTGGAAAATGCAGAATAATGGAATGAAGCAAAAGAAGCCCTTTGTTGTATGCAAAAGTGTGAAAAGGTTTATTAACAACACAGAGAAATAGTATTAAGAACACTTGAAAATGGGGAAGATCAAAAAAGTGATCCACCCATGAGCAAAGTGGCACATCACCACTAAAACCTCACAAAAGTAATGCAGGTGGAGCAAATCACACAGGCTCAAAAATACAGTACCAAAAGGCATTACACAGCAATACATAGTCACCAAAGGTAAGACTAACATTAATATGGTACAGGTCAAAGAGAGCCAATACAATACCAGAGAAGTAATGAGCAGTCAAGGAGGTAGTGTGGGTGCGCCTGCCCCACGCGTTACGCCACAATATGTGGCTTCATCAGGGATGTGAAGGAATGACCAGAGCCTAGGTATAATATATATATATATATATATATATATACATATACAGGAGGATCGTTAATAATTACCGAATGGTGTGTTGAATAAACTGCTCTCCAAACAAACAGAGAGGGTGGAATCCTCTGTAACCTCCATGTAAACCGGAACCAAGTTGTCAGCGTGCGTTCCACAGTGGAACTGAAAAACGTAGAACAGTGCAACTGGATCTTAACAGCAGTAAAAGGCAAAAACTTCTGGGGACATAAATGTATACAAGGAGAATAGAAGTCATTCATTTTGCCAGAGTATCTACATACCTCATAGCCAAAAACAATGGATAGTCATAGGCACTAGTGTGCAGATAAAAGATATTCTTTAATGAACAGACAATAGTAAAATACATGGTATGGATATATAATCAATATAAATAGGTTACAAAGACATGGAGGGTGATTGATTCCCCAAATGTGGTTGCATGCAATATCATATCAAATTAATCAGTTGTAGCTCACTGGCATGGTCAGTGCTGGAGAGAGGTGAGTAAACCGACATAGTGCAAACCTGGGGAGGTAACAGCTGAGCAGATCAGCGTACCAGCTACACTTAGTACATAATCAACACTGCACAAAACCAGAGACCAGTATAGAGCTTACCAAAGTAGCAAGAAAAGGCGTGCAGGCACACACGGGGATAGTCCCAACACGTGTTTCGTGTGGTGACTTCTTCAGGGGACTGTGGACAACAAGGAAGAGGGTGAGTCTAATATACCTGCCGCACTCATACAGAATTAGCAGCACATGTCGCAGCCCCATGGGGCACGGAGGCGCGGCGTCAGCCCAGATGGCGCTGGGGTGGCCGCCCGCGCTGACGCCGCGCCTCCGTGCCCCATGGGGCTGCGACATGTGCTGCTAATTCTGTATGAGTGCGGCAGGTATATTAGACTCACCCTCTTCCTTGTTGTCCACAGTCCCCTGAAGAAGTCACCACACGAAACACGTGTTGGGACTATCCCCGTGTGTGCCTGCACGCCTTTTCTTGCTACTTTGGTAAGCTCTATACTGGTCTCTGGTTTTGTGCAGTGTTGATTATGTACTAAGTGTAGCTGGTACGCTGATCTGCTCAGCTGTTACCTCCCCAGGTTTGCACTATGTCGGTTTACTCACCTCTCTCCAGCACTGACCATGCCAGTGAGCTACAACTGATTAATTTGATATGATATTGCATGCAGCCACATTTGGGGAATCAATCACCCTCCATGTCTTTGTAACCTATTTATATTGATTATATATCCATACCTTGTATTTTACTATTGTCTGTTCATTAAAGAATATCTTTTATCTGCACACTAGTGCCTATGACTATCCATTGTTTTTGGCTATGAGGTATGTAGATACTCTGGCAAAATGAATGACTTCTATTCTCCTTGTATACATTCCACAGTGGAACGCAGCACCATGTGATCTGTTCATGTGACCGGAGTGATTTCAGCCCCGCCCCGCAGCTCCTATGGAGTGAACCATGGTGCCTAAGATAGTGTTTTGCCACTGTAGAAATCATTTGTCCTTGTTTTAGATCAGGGGTGGGGAACCTTTTTACTGCCGGGAGCCATTTGGAATTTTCTACCAACCTTCAGGGGCCGCACCAAATTATCAACTTGAAAACGACCAGGCTGTATTTGGTCAAACAATTAAATAACTCACCCCTAATGTGGTGGCTGGAGCGGCTGTGATGTTCGGTGATATTGATCATTTTGTTTCTCACAACTGCTTTTCCAGGTTTGTCTTGGTCTGGAGAGGCTGGGGGCATATGACTCGCCCACCCCAGGGCTTTGGGTGACCCGGTGTCAGGCCGGACTAGTCCAGGGTAGTCAGTGGTGGCGAGGCCCGACTCCGTGACCCTGGCGGGGTCAATTAATATGGCGACTGTGGGGGTGATGATCAATAATAAAGTTTGTGGAAATATATTCGTGACGCCACCTGTGGATTGCGGCTATGGAGCCGCCGCTGCTGGATGGGGTCTCCGGGGTTGATGTAATGGCAGCTAAGATGGTTCTGCTCCCCACAGGTGGAGCGGGACCCCGGGGCAACCGTTGGTGCTTGTAAGAGTCTATGGTGTTTTGGGAATGATGCGGTGCAGTGCGGAATAAAGGATGTGACACCAGAGATTGCAGTTCAGATGTCTTTTACTCACTGTTGCCAGGGCTGCAGCAGACTGGTTGCCGTTGGAGTGCTGGAATCCCCCATCCGGTGCCTCCGCCGATCCCAGGTAATTCTTAGGGTTAATACCGGTGCACCACTTTTAGGTCTCTTTCCTTGACTGGCTTCACAGCCTTGACTTTGATAGATGAACTTGTCTTGGCCTCTACCATAGAATCTGGTCAAGGGGGCTTGCCTGACTGGAATCTTGCACTCTTCCCAGGGGATCTACGTCAGGTTGTGGCCCTGGGCGCTTGAAACCACCCCGGGCCTTCGGTGTTACTTGAGGAATTGTCTTTCTTCCCTCTGTCTGAGGACCGTCCCCGAATGCAGCCAGATCCCTCCACCCGATCTTCCTTTGGAGCAGGCCACGAGCAAATATGCCCTTCCGTGGCCCTGGGATCCTCTCTTCTCTGTCTGTGGTGTCACCTGGGCCTAGCTGGGCCCCAGGATCTCCACCAGGGACTTTCTCTCTTCACTTACTCAGTCCACTCTCCCTTCCGACTACCACTCTCCTCCTCTGCCTCACGCAGACTTTTCTCCACTCCGACTGCACTTGAACTTCCTGTTTCTACTCTCCCTTTCTAGTTGGCTCCTCCCACTTTCCTTGTTGCTAGGCCCGCACCCCATGGGAGGAGAGATGGGTCTTACGGCCCCCCTGACTACAGCACTGGGGTAAGCTGCCACTATCTCTGGTCCCTATATGTGCCCAGCAATGAGTGTTTGTGCAGATTTGGCTGTGAACCGGTATGTACCTTTGTCCTTACCTAGGATGGGACATCACACCTCTGGCTGAGGTGCAATGTCTCTGTGGCGACGGAAGCCTCAGGGGCACCACACATACACATCCCAGGAGAGGCTGGGGCATATACATCACAGGAGACACTGAGGCATATAAATCACAGGAGAGGCTGGGGCGTATACATCACAGGAGGAGCGTATAGATCACAGGAGGGGTGTATACATCACAGGAGATGCTGAGCATGGACAGCACTAGTGGCAGGCACAGACAGCACTAGGTGGCAGCACGAACAGCACTAGGCGGCACAACGGACAGCACTAGCTGGCAGCACAGAGAGCACTAGCTGGCAGCACAGAGATCACCAGTTGGCAGCACAGAGATCACCAGTTGGCAGCACAGACAGCGCTAGTTGGCAGCACAGAGCACTAGGTGGCAGCACAGAGAGCACTAGGTGGCAGCATAAGAGCACTAGCTGGCAGCACAGAGATCACCAGTTGGCAGCACAGAGATCACCAGTTGGCAGCACAGACAGCGCTAGTTGGCAGCACAGACAGCGCTAGGTGGCAGCACAGAGAGCACTAGGTGGCAGCACAGAGAGCACTAGCTGGTAGCACAGAGAACACTAGCTGGCAGCACAGAGAACACTAGGTGGCAGCACAGAGAGCACTAGGTGGCAGCACAAAGAACACTAGGTGGCAGCACAAAGAGCACTGACAGTGGCAGCACAGAGAGCAGTAGGTGGCAGCACAGAGAGCACTAGGTGGCAGCACAGAGAGCTCTAGGTGGCAGCACAAAGAGCACTGACAGTGACAGCACTAGAAGGCAGCACGGAGAGCATTAGGTGATAGCACTAGGAGGCAGCAGGGATAGCACTATGTGGCAGCACTGACCGCACTAGGAGGCTGCACAGATTACACAGTACTAGGGGTTACACAGCACTTGGGGCAACACACAGCACTGAGGGGGTACACAGCACTGAGGGGGTACACACAGAACTAGGGGGTACACAGCACTGGATGGGGAGGGGCAGCGATGGGTTGCATACTCACAGTACAAGGGGAGGAGGAGTCACACAGCACAGGTCCGGGAGGCATGTACAGCAGGGAAGCATCAGCTGCACTTCTTCTGTTGTGACTGGAGCATAGCGCGCTGTTTACCCCGCCCCCAAGGTAAACCCTGAGCACTCGAGCACAGTCCCGGGTTCAGTCTGGAATGTACGGGCTGTAGTCAGGTCCTGAAAAGAGCCCGTACATTCTAGTACGGGCTGAAATCAGGATCTGGAAATAGCCCGTACATTCTAGCATCTACCCAGAATGCACTGGGATTTTAAAGGGCCGGCGGCTGTCAAAAGTGCGAGTGCCGCTCGAGCACTGGGGTAGCCTGAATGTTCCCGGGGGCCGGAGGTTCCCCACCCCTGTTTTAGATGTTTGGACGCCAGCACTATGTCCGAGAATTGTTTTTTGAATGTGATGTCGCAGCTCCTGCAAAGTCTGTCCGATGTAAATAAGTTGGCAGAGACAGGTAAGAGCGTATACTACATTCTGGGACATACAGCTCACATAGTGCCATAATAAATATGATTTCTGGTCAGCATGGTTCAGAAAATTGGATATAGGAGGCATGAATTGGCAAATGGAGCACTGTCCACATGGGAAAGATCCCTTCAAAATGGTTCCTCTCCCAACACGGGTAGTTGGTCGTACAAAGTGGTTCCTACAAAGGTGGTCCCTCAAATTCGCCAATCTCCTTGCTGTTAGGAGTGGTCTGGAAGAGATAAGCTGTTTTAAGTTGGAATCAGACAACAAGATGTTCCAATTTCTATTTAAGGTCCGATATACAGTGTATCAGACCACTGACAGTTGAAAGTAGTTACCAACCGTGGAGAGTCATTTTTAGGCTTATGTTCCTTAGGTTTCCGCAAAGTATAGCAATCTGTATTGATGGCTTTCTAGTATGCTCAATGAATGACCTTCCCCTTGTTCTGAATTGTTCGGACAAATCCTGTGCCTGGACAAGAAAATCAGACTGTGCACTGCAGTTAGGCGAAAAAATTGGCCCACTGGTATACCGTCTTGGAGATGTTTAGGATGTGAGCTCCTATAATGCAAAAGGCTATTAGTAGATGTGCACTTATGGTAGAGATTGATTTCAATATTTTTTCCTTTTATCGCCAATTTCAAGTCCAAAAAAATCCATGTTAACCGATGTGATTTTCGAGGTAAGCTTGATATTCAGATTATTACGGTTCAAGTCCGAGATGAATTCCAGACAAAGGTCTCTAGATCCTGTCCACAAGAACAAAATGTCATCGATGTATCGGAACAACCCAGAGACATAGTCACGACACTACGAAGAGAGATACACGTACGCCTCCTCCCACTAACCCAAAAAAAGGTTAGCGAAAGAAGGCACACAGCGCACCTCCATCGTGGTTCCAGACGTTTGTCTGTAGGTGGTCCGATCAAAGATAAAAAGTTTGTGTCAGAGAATGAAGGCCAGTAAATCCAAAAGAAATATACAAACATACCATGGGCTGAGATGTTATCCTGGTCATTCTTGAGAAAGGTGGAAACAGCATATAATCCTTCTTCATGACCTATACTCATGTAGAGAGCCTCGACATCTGGGGAAACAAGTAGTGTCTGTGGAGGTAACTCAAGACTTTCCAAAATTTCCAGCAAGTACATGGTGCCCCGTACATGGGACTTTAAATTGATCACAAGAGGTTGTAAGTAAAAGTCTATATAGACACAGACATATTCACTGAAACCACTGATCTCTGCCACAATTGGCCTCCCGGGTGGATTTTGGATGCATTTATGCACCTTCGGGAGTAAATAGAATGTCGGAGTTACAGGATGAGAATTATAGATAAAGTTTTGTTCGCTCTTACCTATAACATTCCGTAACAAGGCGTCAGCAAGCAAGTCATCCAACTTCTTCTTGAACACCGAGGTGGGATCAGAAGGTAATACCATATAAAGAGATGTATTAAGAAGCTGTCTTCTGGCTTCCCCCACATATAGAAAGAAGAAATGGCACTTCCTTGTAGGGATATCAAGAGAGATAGAGGTGCTCTTCAGGTTCCAAAGCCATACAATGTAATTAAACAAGGCATGCAAGTTTATTTAATATGCATGAAAAAACGTTTTCGGTCCACAACGGACCTTCCTCAGTTGCACATAGGTGGAGTGGACTGGAGGCATAGGATGGCATGAGGCGCGGTATCCACTGCTGCATTGACCGAAAATGTGTTTTCATTTTTTCGTTTTTTAATTACATCCCGCACATATAGATCCGTGGGCCAAAGGACTATATTTCCGCCTTCGTCAGCCTCCTTGATAAGAAAAGCTGTGTTATTCTTAAGCCTGGCAATAGCATTTCTCTCATCCTGAGTGAGGTTATCCTGGACGGCACTTCTGATCTTAAGTGTAAGTATATCTTGTACCATGGTGTTAAAAAAGGTTGATTTACATCACTATGGAACCGATTGATGTGCACATCTGTTGTTAGTGTCTTATCTGCTGTATCCTTAGTGATACCAGACGCTGAATGACGCCGATACCCGCGCGAGCATTCCATAGGAGCTGTGGGGCGGGGCTTGACGTCACTCCGGTCACATGACCGGACTACATGGCGCTGCGTTCCACTGTGGAACGCACGCCGACAGCTTGGTTCCGGTTTACATGGAGGTTACAGAGAATTCCTCCTTCTCTGTTTATTTGGTGAGCGGTTTATTCAACACACCGATCGGTAATTTTTAACGATCCTCATGTATATGTACAGTTAGGTCCAGAAATATTTGGACAGTGACACAATTTTCGCGAGTTGGGCTCTGCATGCCACCACATTGGATTTGAAATGAAACCTCTACAACAGAATTCAAGTGCAGATTGTAACGTTTAATTTGAAGGTTTGAACAAAAATATCTGATAGAAATTGTAGGAATTGTACACACTTCTTTACAAACACTCCACATTTTAGGAGGTCAAAAGTAATTGGACAAATAAACCAAACCCAAACAAAATATTTTTATTTTCAATATTTTGTTGCGAATCCTTTGGAGGCAATCACTGCCTTAAGTCTGGAACCCATGGACATCACCAAACGCTGGGTTTCCTCCTTCTTAATGCTTTGCCAGGCCTTTACAGCCGCAGCCTTCAGGTCTGCTTGTTTGTGGGTCTTTCCGTCTTAAGTCTGGATTTGAGCAAGTGAAATGCATGCTCAATTGGGTTAAGATCTGGTGATTGACTTGGCCATTGCAGAATGTTCCACTTTTTAGCACTCATGAACTCCTGGGTAGCTTTGGCTGTATGCTTGGGGTCATTGTCCATCTGTACTATGAAGCGCCGTCCGATCAACTTTGCAGCATTTGGCTGAATCTGGGCTGAAAGTATATCCCGGTACACTTCAGAATTCATCCGGCTACTCTTGTCTGCTGTTATGTCATCAATAAACACAAGTGACCCAGTGCCATTGAAAGCCATGCATGCCCATGCCATCACGTTGCCTCCACCATGTTTTACAGAGGATGTGGTGTGCCTTGGATCATGTGCCGTTCCCTCTCTTCTCCAAACTTTTTTCTTCCCATCATTCTGGTACAGGTTGATCTTTGTCTCATCTGTCCATAGAATACTTTTCCAGAACTGTGCTGGCTTCATGAGGTGTTTTTCAGCAAATTTAACTCTGGCCTGTCTATTTTTGGAATTGATGAATGGCTTGCATCTAGATGTGAACCCTTTGTATTTACTTTCATGGAGTCTTTTCTTTACTGTTGACTTAGAGACAGATACACCTACTTCACTGAGAGTGTTCTGGACTTCAGTTGATGTTGTGAACGGGTTCTTCTTCACCAAAGAAAGTATGCGGCGATCATCCACCACTGTTGTCATCCGTGGACGCCCAGGCCTTTTTGAGTTCCCAAGCTCACCAGTCAATTCCTTTTTTCTCAGAATGTACCCGACTGTTGATTTTGCTACTCCAAGCATGTCTGCTATCTCTCTGATGGATTTTTTCTTTTTTTTCAGCCTCAGGATTTCTGCTTCACCTCAATTGAGAGTTCCTTAGACCGCATGTTGTCTGGTCACAGCAACAGCTTCCAAATGCAAAACCACACACCTGTAATCAACCCCAGACCTTTTAACTACTTCATTGATTACAGGTTAACGAGGGAGACGCCTTCAGAGTTAATTGCAGCCCTTAGAGTCACTTGTCCAATTACTTTTGGTCCCTTGAAAAAGAGGAGGCTATGCATTACAGAGCTATGATTCCTAAACCCTTGCTCCGATTTGGATGTGAAAACTCTCATATTGCAGCTGGGAGTGTGCACTTTCAGCCCATATTATATATATAATTGTATTTCTGAACATGTTTTTGTAAACAGCTAAAATAACAAAACTTGTGTCACTGTCTAAATATTTCTGGACCTAACTGTATATATATATATATATATATATATATATATATATATATACTAGAAGATGGCCCGATTCTACGCATCGGGTATTCTAGAATTTACGTATTGTGTAGTTCATGTATGATTTTTGTTGTGTATATATATATATATATATATATATAGATGTTGTTGTGTGTAGTTACCAAGTGTTTGTGTAGGGCGCTGTACATGTTCTGGGTGTTGTCTGGGTGTGATGGGGGGTGAGAGCGGTGTTGTTTGTGTGTTGCGTTGTTTGTGGAGCGCTGTGTGTCTGTAGCATTGTGTGTGTGTTGCGCGGTTTGTGTGTGTGTGGTGTGTTTTGGGGGAGGTATGTTTTGTGCAATGTGTGTGTTGTGCGGTATGTGCGTATATTTGTGTGTGCAGCGTTATCTGTGTGTGGGTGTCTGTGTAGGGCAGTTGTTTGTGGTTCCCAGTGTTTGTGTGTGGTGTGTTGTGCAGTGCGCGCGTGTGTGTGTGTGTTGGGGGGAGGTGTGCACTTCCCATCATGCTCCATCCCCCATGCAGCGCACTCCCCATCGTGCTCCATCCCCTATTCTGCGCACCCCCCATCGTGCACCATCTCCCATCCTGCGCACTCCCAAACGTGCTCCATCCGCCATGCAGCGCACTCCCCATCGTGCTCCATCCCCCATGCTGCGCACTCCCAAACGTGCTCCATCCGCCATGCTGCGCACTCCCTTTCGTGCTCCATCCCCCATGCTGCGCACTCCCAAATGTGCTCCATCCCCCATGCTGCGCACTCCCAAACGTGCTCCATCCGCCATGCTGCGCACTCCCCATCGTGCTCCATCTCCCATGCTGCGCACTCCCAAACGTGCTCCATCCGCCATGCTGCGCACTCCCAAACGTGCTCCATCTGCCATGCTGCGCACTCCCAAACCTGCTCCATCCGCCATACTCCGCACTCACCATCGTGCTCCATCCCCCATGCAGCGCACTCCCCATCGTGCTCCATCCCCTATGCTGCGCACCCCCCATCGTGCTCCATCTCCCATGCTGCGCACTCCCAAACGTGCTCCATCCGCCATGCTGCGCCAGCATCAGACTCTCTACCCGCAGCATCAGCCTCTCTACCCGCAGCATCAGCCTCTCTGCCCGCAGCATCAGCCTCTCTCCCCGCAGCATCAGCCTCTCTGTCCCCAGCATCAGCCTCTCTGTCCCCAGCATCAGCCTCTCTGTCCCCAGCATCAGCCTCTCTGTCCCAAGCATCAGCCTCTCTGTCCCCAGCATCAGCCTCTCTGTCCCCAGCATCAGCCTCTCTGTCCCCAGCATCAGCCTCTCTCCCCGCAGCATCAGCCTCTCTGTCCCCAGCATCAGCCTCTCTCCCCGCAGCATCAGCCTCTCTGTCCCCAGCATCAGCCTCTCTGTCCACAGCATCAGCCTCTCTGTCCCCAGCATCAGCCTCTCTGTCCCCAGCATTAGCCTTTCTGTCCCCAGCATCAGCCTCTCTGTCCCCAGCATCAGCCTCTCTGTCCCCAGCATCAGCCTCTCTCATCCCAGCATCAGCCTCTCTGTCCCCAGCATCAGCCTCTCCATCCCAGCCTTCCCCAGGATCAGCCTCTCTCATCCCAGCATCAGCCTCTCTGTCCCCAGCATCAGCCTCTCTGTCCCCAGCATCAGCCTCTCTGTCCCCAGCATCAGCCTCTCTGTCCCCAGCATAAGCCTCTCTGTCCCCAGCATAAGCCTCTCTATCCCCAGCATAAGGCTCTCTGTCCCCAGCATAAGCCTCTCTATCCCCAGCATAAGCCTCTCTGTCCCCAGCATCAGCCTCTCTGTCCCCAGCATCAGCCTCTCTGTCCCCAGCATCAGCCTCTCTGTCCCCAGCATCAGCCTCTCTGTCCCCAGCATCAGCCTCTCTCATCCCAGCATCAGCCTCTCTCATCCCAGCATCAGCCTCTCTGTCCCCAGCATCAGCCTCCCCCTCCCAGCCTTTCCCAGGATCAGCCTCTCTCCTCCCAGCCTCCTCCAGCACGCCATGCTCCTCTGCCGACACTCACAGATCCGATCGCATACACTCACACACACCGACACACACCCGATCGCATACACTCACACACACCGACACACACCCGATCGCATACACTCACACACACCCGATCGCATACACTCACGCACACACACATTGACGATATTGCACATACGCGCTCATACTCACAACATCCGGAGATACCACATGCTTCTGGCCATGTGATCCTCCGGCAGGTCCTGGAAGGTCACAACAGCACAGTATCGAGGCCGAGAAGCAAGCGATATCGCCGGATGCTGTGAGTGTGTGGATGCGATGTGTGTGTGAGGTGTGTGTGAGGTGTTTGTGAGAGTGAGTGTGATCTGATGTGTGTGTATGTGTGTGTATGTGCTGTTATGTGTGTGCGTGTGGATCTTCCGCCGCTACAGGACCTTGATGTGCTGGTAACTATGCTAGCATGGTTACCAGCTGGTAACTATGCTACCATGGTTACCAACGTATCCCGTCCCCCGCTCGCACGGGAGCCCACACCAGCATACGGCGGCAAGGCCAGCAATGCGAGGGTAAGTGTCGGCTGGGTTGGCGGCGTACGCTGATGTGGGCTCCCGTTGGGGGGGGGAGTACAGTACTCACCTGGGAGTCATGGCTCCGTGACCGTGTCAGTTCGGGGAATGCGCGGGGGGGGGCGGGGCCAGAGCTAGCGTGCATTGCGTGAGGGGGGCGGGGCGTGGCGTGGCCGAGTTGACAATGCCTGCAGGGTGCCGGGGCGAGAGGCCAATCTGTGGGGGGGGCGGAGCCTGGGCGAGCGGCTGGCCAATCCGTGTGGGGGCGCAGCCTGGGCG